>NW_015505788.1:348604-348895 GCF_001515645.1 Sinocyclocheilus grahami
TTTAGCACTAGATTTAACAACTTTCAGACCCTTTTAGCGGCTTTTCTCCATAGAATATTCTTACTGACAAACCTAGCGACTTTTTTGGATAAAGCTTAGCTATGGTTCAGTTGGAAGATTTCTCCAGTGCTGTCCCGCGAACACGAGGTTTTACTTTCTCGGAGAAGTGTCGCCTCTCTCGGCATCTGTTCTGTGCAGTGAGCGGCAGAGAAGCACCGCAGCCGACTCCTCAATAAATGAGTACAAAACAGTGTTTCCTAGCACCTGTCGCTTACTGATTGTTTGGAATTA
>NW_015505788.1:348937-350559 GCF_001515645.1 Sinocyclocheilus grahami
ACAAAACAGCGTTTCCTAGCACCTGTCGCTTACTGATTGTATGGAATTATAAATATAAGCGTAGTTCATCTGTTAATATCACATGCACTTTTTTGTTTGTTGTTGTTTTTAGTTTGTTACTCAGACGCAGGCAGTGCGCTGCACGAGACAAAAGAGTAATATAGCCAAAACAACCACATAGCCGCTCTTTAGTGTAGATGCATGCTGATTTTATCAGACGATGCCGTGATTATAAATGAGAGTGACTCCTGGTTAACATGTATTAAAAGGGGTCGTGTTTAGTCACTATTTAGTGTGGTATTTTTGGACAATATTCACTCATCATGACAGTAAAATAGGGCATTCTAAGTCTATATACTGCAGTATTTCCTCTCAATCAGTAGAAAATATGGTTAGCACCCAGTCATGCATGAAAAATAAAAAACCGTCATATACCGTGAAACCGGTATAATTTTGAAAAATACCGTGATATAATTGTTTGGTCATACCGCCCCAGCACTAATATACAGATTAGATATTGTCCCATGTAGAAAAGCAATGCTCGCTATAAAAAAATTAATATGCATCACCATAATAATACTCTTAATCTTAAAATATCTCCGCCTTTGTTTAAATTATGCGAGATACAAAAGCAAACATGTAATATTTCATAAAGCAGTTCTTCACAATAACATTAACTACCCAACATTTATTACCCTGCTGAACGACTCACAACTCTTTAAACATCTTGATGTTCTTATAATATCTTGAGTCAATGATATGAATAAATATTATTCGCATAATAGCGCGTTTTATCATTTGGCTGAAGCCCAATTTGAGCCATTAGCATTATCCAGCAGGTTGCTAGGAGACTCCATAGAGATTCTACACCGAGCTAACAAGCTAACCCAATTGTCGTCAATATTCCTTATTCTTCTCGAAATCTATGCAAAAGGCATTTCAACCATTAAACGCCACATTGACTTAACTGTAAAATGCACTGCGTCCTTCCTTTTCGGACAAAAGCAGCTTTTCATGACCCGCAGCACACAGCGGTAGCAGCAGGCGTATCGGCAGGCCGCAGGAGCCTCGGCAGCGCGTGAGAGCGCAGCGGGGCGGAGCGGGAGGGAATGCGGCGGGAAGAGCGCGAAAGCTCGGCAGCGGCAGGCGAAAGCAGCAGCGAAGCTAACAGTGCTAATGCTAATCGACGTCTCTCTTACCCCAACAAATACACTTCACACAGATACAGACAGACGCGGCGGTTTGGAAAGATATACGCCACTGGTTCCTCTTCTGTCTGTCGTAACAGCTCACGACTGGACTGTTGACATTCCCGTTAATGAGTTAATCCATTTTAAACGACGCATTTCTCCTTAATTTGCCAGAGTGGTTTAGGGGTCCTCAGCAGCTGCCATTTCTAACCAGTGACTGAAACTGAGAGGGGAAGGAGGTGTGTGTGTTTGTGTGAGAGTGTGTGTGAGAGTGAGAGAGAATGTGTTTGTGTGAGTGAATGAGTGAGTGAGTGTGTGTATGTGTGTGAGTGAGTGTGTGTGTGTGTGTGTGTGTGTGAGTGAGTGTGTTTATTTGTGTGAGAGAGAGTGTGTTTGTGTGAGTGAGTGAGTGAGTGTGTGTGTGTGTGTGTG
>NW_015505788.1:353019-355172 GCF_001515645.1 Sinocyclocheilus grahami
TGTGTGTGTGTGTGTGTGTGTGTGAGAGAGAATGAGTGCGTGCGAGTGTGTGTGTGTTTTCTGTGGTTTTGTTGCTGATGTAGTTGTGATTAACTGTGATTGCCATTTAATATCTGTTTTATATTCTGAATAAAAGTCCAATAATTACACACACGAACCAGGAATAATACTATTGCTGTAATGCAAAACAGTCCAGGTTAGATTAAATCTTGAGTATTCAAGAATTAAAAGGTAGGCCAATGCATGCTGATTAATTTCATGTTTAAAAATTAATTTAATGTCAACAGGCCTTAGTTAAAATAACCTGGTTAGTTGTGATTAACTGTGATTGCCATTTAATATCAATGTTTTATATTCTGAATAAAAGGCCAATAATTACACACACGAACCAGGAATAATACTATTGCTGTAATGCAAAACAGTCCAGGTTAGATTAAATCTTGAGTATTCAAGAATTAAAAGGTAGGCCAATGCATGCTGATTCATTTCATGTTTAAAAATTAATTTAATGTCAACAGGCCTTAGTTAAAATAACCTGGTTATACAGTACAGTCATGATATCAGATTATTGATATTATGATTCTGTATGTGATCTAAATGGAAGTGGTTTTTAAACAGGGGTCCGCAAAGGAGTGCTAGGAGGCCAATGGAAAAGTTTAGAGAAAAACAGTGTAAAATAAATAAATATAAAAAAAATCAAATTCTAATAAATAAATAAAATGCTTAAAAACAAATAAATAATCTAAAATAGATTTCCACAAATAATAAAACACATTACATAAATAAATAATACATCTGATATTTTCCAGATAATATTTTACATAAAAATCATTTTTCACAGTATGAATTGTGTCTTTATGCATGACAAAAGGATTGTGCCATTGAATATACAGTATATGTTGTTGTTTTAATATGAGCAACTGCCCAAAAGTTATATTCTGAATAATACTATTACTCCGAAAGAATACTATTATAAACTATTTTCTTATGTCAGATCTTCAGTATTAACAGATACTATTTTAATGATATATGGTGTAAGGTAAAAGGTAATATTTAGCTGTTTATCAAAGATTATCTGCAGTGCACAGGTAAAACCCTGTAGGCGTGTTTGAGTGTGAAAGACAGAGATTGTGATTGTGTTTTGCAGCATTGTTTGAATGCAATGAATGTTTTATACACAAATATTAACATTTGCTGCATTATGCACCAGCTCTGAATATACCACCAGCATTTAAATGTGACTATTAGTCACGGAGTGATCAAATCTGACATCACACATTCAATTGTGAGTGCTATTTCAACAAGCTGCACCTGAGACTGAGCACGAGGAGCCATCAACCAGACAAAATCACAGTCCAAACTGAAAATAAATGATCATCTGTGAGGAACGGGAGGGCTGTGTTATGGCTATCTAACCAAATACTGCCTCACACTTCACTGGTACTATAGCATAGAGCGCAGTACCTAACATTTTATATTGATATCTATCTATCTATCTCTCTATCTCTATCTCTCTATCTCGCTCTCTATCTCGCTCTCTCGCTCTCTCTCTCTCTCTCACTCTAGTCCAGGGTTATTATAGTTAACTGAAACTAAAATTAAATGCATTAAAACATTTTACATTACTTAAATTACATTACAAAACATTATTTTAAATAAAATAAATGTTAAATAACATGACATAAAGTAAAATATAAAAAACGTAGTATTACAGTTGAAGCTGGAATAATTTTTTTTTAAAAAGCTGTATAAACATCTACATATAAAAACTTACAAAACGTAAAATGTACTCAAAATCACTCAAAAATACTCAAACTCGATTGAATTAAAATAAATGGAAATTATAAAAATAACAGCTGATTCAAAATGTTAATGAATATCAAAATATTAGTAAATAAATATAGTTTCTCTCTCTCTCTCTCTCTCTCTCTCTCTCTATATATATATAATTACTTTCATGGTTATTATAGTAAACTAAAACTGAAATTAAAATTAGATCGATAATTTCCATTACTAAAATAGCTAAAACTGGAATAAAAATGAATTTAAAAAATCTACTAAAATGAACAAGAACACAATATATCTATTTCTCTCTCTCTCTCTCTCTCTCTCTCTCTCTCTCTCTCTCTCTCTCTATATATATATATATATAT
>NW_015505788.1:360805-381110 GCF_001515645.1 Sinocyclocheilus grahami
TCTCTCTCTCTCTCTCTCTCTCTCTATATATATATAATTACTTTCATGGTTATTATAATAAACTAAAACTGAAATTAAAATTAGATCGATAATTTCCATTACTAAAATAGCTAAAACTGGAATAAAAATGAATTTAAAAAATCTACTAAAATGAACAAGAACACAATATATCTATTTCTCTCTCTCTCTCTCTCTCTCTCTCTCTCTCTCTCTCTCTCTCTCTATATATATATATATATATATGTGTGTGTGTGTGTGTGTGTGTGTGTGTGTGTGTGTACATACATAAAACATACACACACACACACATGATTTATAAGCTTGTTTCCCCATGGGGACCTCATGAGTCGGTGTGTATTCAGGTTTAAGTCCCCACCGGGATAGAAAAACATGTACACACACATACACACACACAGATGTGTGTGTGTGTGTGTGTGTGTGTGTGTGTGTGAATATAAAACCTAATGCCGGTTTACTTATTAAGTGGAGGATATGATCTCTGGGCTGTAGACTGAATCATTTTTTTTTGCCGAGGATCAAGTAATTTTCTCCAGCTGATCTGGTGTATGAGTTTGGATGGTCTGTCTGTCAACATGCATATAAATGCTTTGAGGTGCTTGACCTTTCATCATGTCCATTCTCTGTCTGTTCAGCCCCGCTCACCCTCGAGTGCAAATTCATATGCATTAGACATTGTGTGGGCCAGTGCATTTCAAAATGTCCAGTGCCTGTCAGGTTACAGGGTAAAATATGATGTGCACCATTTCTGTGGAAATGAAGCATAATAACTATGGAAGCAATTTCCAGGCCTACAGGTGGAGGACACATGTTCAAGGAACCTTTTTCATAGCGAGGTTATTGATTAAGCTATATTTTAAATGATAAAGCATACAGTATCATTGTTTTAGGTTTTTAAAAGTATTAAACTTTCAGGGTCATTTTTATCAAATTTGCATTTTTTCAGTGTAGAAATGTTGTTTGTTATGTTGCCGTAATATTGAAGTGCTTCAGAGCAGTGTTATTTTAGTATAATTGAGATACTATTATATAGTTTTTAACAAAATATTTTGAATGACCTTTTTCATATTTTTTATATTATTTTAATTTCAGATAAAATATTAGCAATTTTGCTGTGTTGTCATGTATTATTTTATATATGTATGTATATATATAATATTAGAATTGTATAAAATATTAGAATTACTCTATATTTTTGTATTTTATCATTTTAATTTTAGTTCAAATGTTAGTAATTTTGTTGTGTGTTTTGTCATTTTATTAGTTATTATTTTAATATATATCTATATAGTTAACTCTATTAACAGTGATTTTTCTAAAAATGTGTACTTGTTGAAATGACGTTCTAATTAGTATTGAATTATGTTGCAGTAATATTGAAAAGCATCACATGGCTTTCTCCTTCACACCAGAACAAAATCCTGACTTACTGTCAAAATATATGTACGTTTTTCCACTATAAACCATCTGACCTACATTAGCTGCTGTCTCTTGAATTCTAACGGTGTGCTAATGCAGTGCGGAGGACATGCGCTCTCTAAAACCAGAGGATTACGCTTCACAAATGTCCTTTCGTTATGCTGATTACCACATCTTCATTTCCATTCATTTGCAGATGTTCTATATGGAAACTTCCTTGAAATTGAGAATTTAGCTGCCCTTTCTCCTTCATGTCATCATATGCACAAGTAAATTGTTCAAGCTATCTATATATGTGAGAATTCAAGTGCTATTTAAATCCATGAGCTGATTTAGTTACTAGATCTACATCGAGCAATGCAGTACAATTCCAACCATAATTATGCATATGACTGAATATGGATTAATCAGTAAAAAAAAAGAGATGTGCTGTTACTTTACTTAGTCATTGGATATTACATGGATTTTATTTTTGAATGTTTTAGAGGGTTGCTATGTGGTTTTTAGGGTGTTCTACTTCAAGTAAAAAAAAAGTTATGGTATGCTAGTCTTTAATATGCCATTTTTTCCTGGTTATTTAAAATGTGAATTATAGAGAAAAGTAATTGCACACATTAACACAATTTGTGGCATCATTATATCTGTTCACCAGTCAAATTATGTTAAACTATGTTTAATTATTAGGGTTAGTGGTTTGTTTAATTCTCTAAGTTTAAGCAATAGTGATGCTTGCCTTAATGCCTTATTGATTAAAATGATTGATTTGTTCATTTAAAGTTACAGTACTATCAGAACTACGGATGAGTTTTCATTGTGAGAGGTTATAAAAATATTTCTCCTTCATTTTTCTTGAGATTTTAACACTGGATATTCAAGTTCACAGATGTAATTTACACATGCATTAAGAATATGGAAATGAAATGTAGGAATATAAAACAAAGTGAGCTCTTTTTTTTTAATCTCAAGGCGTAACTGTTTCACACAACCAAAAGTTTTCACATCTCATTTTCTTTCTTCTCTCCTCAAGATCAAACACAGCAGCTCCTAATGATCCTCCTTCAGGAGAAACATGGGTAATGATTAAAGGACCTTGTTGAGAACATCCTCATAAAACAGAATGAGAGGCTTATGTGAACATGCTCCTCGTGATTTCCTCCACTCTTTGTTAACGTTTGGATCCTTGGTTAATGTTTGACACATAATGAGGTGCAGAGCACAAGCCTATTAATGAGAATATTAGAAAAGGTTTTTTTTTTTTTTTTTTGCGCTGGAAGGAGAGAGAGCAAAGATTAATTTGGCCTATGGTTGGTCTGCCTCACTCGTAAATTGCAAAGTTTCCAGTGAGCTCGGATAATGAGCTCTACACGCCTGTCAAGTTGCTTGTCATATTCGGTAATTAATGCTGAGGAGGACTTTCCACCACATATATATACACTAAGCAAACTCACTAAAAATTCAGCATTTTATGCTTTTAGTGCATTTAAGAGTCTTGATGAAATTTTGAGGTGTCTAAAAACAGAGATTTAAAGCAATAGTTCATCCAAAAATGTAAATTAGCTGCAACACTCCCCCTCAGGCCATCCAAGATGTAGATGGGTTTGTTTCTTCATCAGATTTGGAGAAATGTATAATTCCATCACTTCCTCATCAATGGATGCTCTGCAGTGAATGGGTGCCGTCAGAATGAGAGTCCAAACAGCTGATAAAAACATCACAAATAATAATATTATATTCTATAAAAAACACATTTAAAAGATTTTCTTTCAGACTAAAATGCATACTTTTATGGTCTATTTTGTTCCTTTTGGCACTTCACAACTACAGTTTACTGCCTTTACTGTATAGACAAAAAACAACATGAGCATTAATTATGTGTTCCAAACTGGCTTAAGAATGACATGAAAGTGAGTAAATGTTGACAGAATTCTCATTTTTGTCTGAACTATTCCCTTAACCGCTGTTCTGCAGACTCTTGTATTCCAGATATATTGCATTTGTTTTAGTACTGCTGTATAATAATGATTGTGTTACTGTGGCTGGTGTGATTTTACATGATAATTTCCTCATCTTGAGTACATGATAAATCCCTCTGCTCATTTTATTCCTCATAACACTGTTTTCCAGATAATTTTTGCCATTATAATATGCATGTTAATAGGCGTGCTCACCCTTCTCTACAGCCCATTATCATGGGCACCATTTATCTCTCTAATGTTTCTTTTGTTTCTACCACAAGTGTTGCCAGGTCAGTCATTTGTTTAGCAAAATAAATGAAGTTTGTTCCTGTGCACCTTTTTATTTATAGCTGGAGGAGATGAGAAGCAGTCTTTCTTGTTTCCTGCAACCGCAGCTCGCAGTTTTTCACGCGAGCCATGAATATTAAAATCATTTGCTTTCTGCAGGTTTGCTGGGTGGGGGGAAATTTATTTTTTACTCCGCTAGGATGTATTATTCATCGGCGTATGTAAATAATGCATGAGTGGTTCCCTGAGAAAATGAACCCTTCCCCTCTGAACCCGCACAGAAGCCAGTCTCTTGATAGGCAATTATGTTCTTCAATTAATGAGGTTATTATTTCACGACGCTGCGATGTATTATTCATCTGCGTATGTAAATAATGCATGACTGGTTCCCTGAGAAAATGAACCCTTCCCCTCTGAACCCGCACAGCAGCCAGTCTATTGATAGGCAATTATGTTGTTCAATTAATGAGGTTATTAATACTGCAATTGGCTTAAATACTCTGTTTTGGGGAGCCACCGTTTAGCGTCTTAATTAAAGAGATTAAATATGTGTGAGCCCGGTCTCATGAAAATGCGTATAAATAGTACGCCAAATAAAAACAAAAACTCGTGATATTGATACGCAAAAATGGACTTTGGCGTGCATATGATACGCAGTTTTCGCATGCATATGATACGAAATTTGTTGCCGTGCATATGATACGCAGTTTTCGCATGCATATGATACGAAATTTGTTGGCGTGCATATGATACGCAGTTTTCACGTACATATGATACGAAATTTGTTGGCGTGCATATGATACGAAATTTGTTGGCGTGCATATGATATGAAATTTGTTGGCATGCATATGATACGCAGTTTTCGCGTGCATATGATACGAAATTTGGTGGCGTGCATATGATACGCAGTTTCCACGTACATATGATACGAAATTTGTTGGCGTGCATATGATACGCAGTTTCCACGTACATATGATACGAAATTTGTTGGCGTGCATATGATACGCAGTTTCCACGTACATATGATACGAAATTTGTTGGCGTGCATATGATACGCAGTTTCCACGTACATATGATACGAAATTTGTTGGCGTGCATATGATACGCAGTTTTGGCGTACATATATGCATCTACCCCACAACCCTAAACCTACCCATCGCGTAGCATATACATGCCAAAGTTCATTTTTGCCTATCAATACCACGAGTTTTCGTTTTTATTTGGCATATTATTTTTACGCACTTTCATGGATCGGGTTGTTTTAGCGTGTTTGCAGACAATATGCAAATATTAAAATTTTTATCAATTCCGGTTTATTTTCTGTTTTGTTAGTCACTTGGTTATATGTAATACACAACCAGCACAAAATGTGGTTGATTCTATAGAAAAATCTTGTTTAACTTACTGTAAAACATACAGTGAAATTTTAGGCATTATGTTAAAATTGTTAACATAAAGCATTGTATGCTACTCATAACAGCAATGAAATTACTATTGCATGGCTAAAGATATTAATAAACTATACAAATGCAATCAAAACTCGGTTGTGATTCATGCTATTTATTTCTAAAATAATGTTTATTACAAACCCGATTCCAAAAAAGTTGGGACACTGTACAAATTGTGAATAAAACAGAATGTTATATGCTAATTATTTATTGAATGATTCATGTTATTTATAAAAATAATTATTGTATTGTGGTTGCTATTATGTATTATGCATTTATATATAAAAGTATTTATTATATGAGCTATTATATCATGCTATTTATAAAATTATTTAATATATTGGCTATTTTGTTAAGCTATTTATTTATAAAATCATTCATGATATTTATTTTTGATTATAATTGCTATTACGCAATTTATTTATAAAATTATTCATGCTATTTATTTATAAAATTTTATTGTACCATAAAATCACATGTTTTGTCTTTCTTCTCTTCAGGAAGCTCCAGAAGCTGTCTGCAGCCTATTTCTTTTCTAATCAAAAGAAAATAGCGACACATTATCAGTCGAGCTCAAGATATTCTGACGAATGTAACCGAAGACCACGCAGGACGTGGAACATGTATTTTCACATGCAAGCTGTGCTGTTATGCAAATGAAACACCTGTTTGTTCTGAGACGGTAAGGTTGTGCATACTTGTACCGTCACCTGGTATGGAACATTTCTGTATCAGTTCTTCTAGAAGCTTTTGAGTCTTTCTAGAATCCGATTTGGAGTGCTTTACATAGGCGGTTTAAATGATGCTCATCATATGAAGCACACAAAAGACTTGATTTTAGTTTGCATCAGTATGTTGCAATGCAATACTCCAATACAATCAATTTAAGTACTCATTTTGGAACGAAGTACAGTTATATACAACATTTCTCTTCCTTTGTCTGCCATCTTGGACAGATCTTTTCTCTGAGTTTGCTGCAATGAATTGTGGGATTGCCTTCTGTGCAGTGAATACAAGCAATGCTGCTTTAGAATTTGGTCAGATTTAGGTCTCTCAGAAGTACATGCACTTTGTTTACTGTGCAGAGTAAGCAATATTTCTGCATGCATAGGAATACAGAGATGACCAGTAACTTCAAATTTAAATTTAAATCTTTTTAAATCTTGACTCAATATTTGATCAGAATTTTGCAGAATTAAACATAATGAGGCCATGTGATGTGATGTGACAACAGTTATGTTTAAAATGCATACTCTTTTGCATACTCTTTTATATAAAATAGCAGGCAGTGTAGTGATGGCTAAACGAAGCTTTTGAGATCTGTAAATAAATAAATAGCACTGCTGGATTGTTTTATTTATTTATTTTATTTTATGCATAAGGAACACTCCACTATTTTTGAAAATAGGCTCATTTATCAACTCCCCTAGAGTTAAACAGTTGAGTTTAGAAGGTATATTACGCAGCACCTGAAAATAGTCCCCAGCTAGGTAACTTCCAATAAGCCTATTTTCTGGTGCAGCGTAATATCATTGCGCCTGCTGCACCCATGGTACGGCAGCAAAGGTCCTTGATTATTACGCCGGAATGAGAGTTTAGTTCCTAGCTATATCTGCCTGGAAAATCGCAACTTTTCATTTTCCGTCGGTCTTAGTACACGATGTAACTACAGAAGAGTCTTCCCTTGTTTCCTTAAGGACAAAAATGTCCCCAAAGAAGCACATTTTAATCCCAGGACCATTTAGCAAAAATTATGCAGGCTTTCATTCTGTTGGCAAGGCTTCAAAATTTAAATTTGTACAATTTATTACCAGATGGTGCCATTTTCTCAGGTTTGGCCTATAAAGCAAAATAATCAATTTTTTTCCTGTTTTCTGCTTTTGCTGTGTTATAGAGTCAATTGGATAAATTATGCAGCTATAATTGTGTGGGTGTGTTGAATGTCAGAGTCTGATTTGTATGTGTCCTAAAAAAGAAAAACGTGTGTGTGTGTGTGTGTGTGTGCACCTGTAATGTTTGAGAGAGAGAAATTATACTGTACTGTAAGTAGTGACGTGTTAAACAAAGCTTTGCAAATCTGGTCACAAAAATTAATGGCTTTAAAGTGTACTGGCACTGAAATAACGAAGACATAAATTCCTAAATAAAATATGTCTGTTTTGACTATGCCTTGATCCTTCGACTGTCATTTCATAGGCAAAATTAATTTGCGCTTTTGAAACAAATTATGAAATTGGAAAAAAACAACAACAATGTATTAATGTAAGGAAAACCGCGTTGGAATTCACTCCTTTTGAACCAGATAATGAAGCAGTCATGTGGTTCTCCAGTTAATGAAGCTTTGGACGTTTTCAGACATCACAGGCTTTCAGAGAAAAAAAAAAGATTCAAGCTTCGATACGGTGCTTTAACATGAAATGTGTTGGCTTTTTTGTACAATCTTTGGAGTTCGAATGTAACATCACTAGCAATAAGCGGTTTCTGATAGCTTTGATAAGGTAAACATTTCTTGTAACATGGCTATCAAAGGCTATCTAATATAACAAGGTCCCAAAACCCACTGAACATAATGTATTCAATGTAAATCAGTACAGATACAGTCCCAATGTTAAACAACAGAATGGGACAATCATCTCGAACTCAGTTTTTACTCCACATATTCCCCATTCATCATCATAATCATAATCATTAGTTTTACTCACGCTCCCTGACTATTACAAGCACATCTATCTAATCATACAGCTCAGCCCACGGCTCTTACAGAAAACACTGAGAAACAGCAGTAAAGACAAACAAGACAATGAATAATTAAAAGAAAGGCATATGGGATCAGCCGCTTTTATTGTGTTATTGTAAGATGAAGGTGTCATGCAGCAGAAGGAAGGCATTACTTTTACTGTTTATCTCGCATCAGAAACTGCCATCTGAACACATTTTGTGTTTTATATACAGGTGCTCTGTGTCTGTATTAAATAGACTGTACATAATACATAACATTTTTTGTCACCTATCAAGTGTATATGTACATATGTGCAAATGTGTATATATATATATATATATATATATTTTTTTTTAGTAGTATTATTGAATTTGTTTCACCACTGTGTATGCCAGCGAAGCTTTGCTGGAATCTAATGGGAAAAGTTTGGTACTGCACTCAAACAAATTCTTACTAAAAGCTAATTTTTTGACATATCAACCTCAAATTTGGAACATAACTTCTTTATATTTATGGCTTTGATTTTCTAGCTATGGCTTTTAATTTTTTAAGTTCAACATGTTTAATAATATATATACATATTTTTATTTTTTTTGTTCATATATAAAAATTTCTTCATAAATCATTTTCATAAACTAAAACCTCTATAACTTTTTGGTTTCAATTTTTTTTTTTTACAAAGTTTTTACTTCAACAATAATCTGCCATGGGTCTTCTTTAAAATGCACTCCCAAGATTCAAATTTTTATGACCGTTTTTTGGACCTCAGAGTAATTTTTTTAAATTGACTCACAAGGGTTAACTGAAATAAAATGTAAAAACGTATTTCAGCTAGGCAACATTTCTCATTTTCATTTAGTTTAACTTGGTGTACTAAAACAACTAAAACTGAAATAAAAATGTATAAAAATTAATAAAAATTACAGACAAATATACAAAAAAAGACAAAAGCACAACAAAATTATTAAAACGTTAACTAAAATTAAAACAAAATCAGAAAATATACAAATAAAAACTGATTAAAAATATTAATAAAAACTATAATAGTATCTCAATGATACAAAAATAACACTGATTCAAGCAATGTGACAAAAAGTCAATTCTAATTTGGATTTAGTTGAGTTTGTGAATTTGCTTGAATAAGTCATATGAAGTCATATGATACGTTTTGCATCTTAAAGGCCTGTTCACACCAAGAACGATAACGATAAACTATAACTATAAAGATATGTCCACACCAGCAGATGATATAGTCTGTTCCTTCTAAGCACACGCTCGGCTGCCGCTTTAAATTCTCGAGCCTCAATGTGTTTATCGTTCATCAGCTGGAAAACATCGTTCTGTAAGTGATTCCAACGTTTCTCTGTGATTTTATCGTTATACACTCTTAAAAATAAAGGTGCTTCACGATGCCATAGAAGAACCTTTTTGTCTAACTGGTTCCATAAAGAACCTTTAACATCTGAAGAACCTTTCTGTTTCACAAAAGCTTCTTTGGTTATATTTCTCTGATATCTTTGTATTTTATGTTTTTTGTCTTGCAATTTGATCTTTCAATGTACTTTCTGCTATAATTCAATCTCAGTATTGCTAAGCAGAAAAGTAAATAAACTTCAAACTTCAAGTTATTTATTATGGCTCTCTGGAATACTTGAAGCTGATTGGTTTTGAACCAGATTCAGACTTTCACTATAAAAAAAATAAGAAAATCATTAACAGTTTTTCATTTAGTAGACATTTCTACCAAGAGACTTACAAAATAACCAACAATTTGTCACTAAGCCAACAATTTTCATACATTGCCAGGTTTATTGGAAAAATAGATTAGGAAACAAGTTAGAGAAGAGTGACATGTAGAAAGATATTTTTTATTTAAAAAAATGTATTAGTAAATATTTGTACACTATGACGATGACTTGTCAGTAAGTTGTTCCAAATTAGATTAGATGTGATGTGTGGAGAAAACAAGAAAACAAAGTAAAAGAGATCAAATAAAAATGAAATGTTATGATTTGTAATAAATAAATAAATAAATAAATAGTGTGTTGTGTAGGAAACTAAAAAAGAAAATAAGGAAAATGTCACTCTTACACAATATATTTATTGTGTGTAATTTCCAGTCAAGTTGTAAGTTGGTCCATTTATGTATAAATAAATTAATAAAATATTTTAGTAACAATTTTCCAATGAGGCATATATAGACACTGTTAATAAACAAATTACATTAGTTGTTCATTTTCTGATACTTTTTTCTCTAGAGTTCTTTGATGAATATAAAGTTCAAAAGAACAGCATTTATTTCAAGTAAATCTTTTGTAACATTTTAATGTGTTCTTGCTGATTAAAAATATTATCTTTAAAAAAAAAAAACCTATTGAAATATCTTGTTAAGGGAGACTTTTTTCTCTCTCTCTCTTTCAGAAAGTCCAAAAGTGTGCTTAGGAAGAGCTGCTGATGTTTAACCGATACGAAGCACCTGTCTGGCTCAGCGGCTGAGATCAGTGTGCTAATGCCGTCTGGCCAGAGCAGATGGCGAGCCGTGAAATTTTATGAAACGGTTACGCTGGCAACAGTGATCACTGAAGGAGCATGTGAAGGGAAGATGGCACATTAGCAGCACTCGCAGGTGCTACAGTCTGCCAGTAATAACAGCTCAGAAGAAAAAAAATCAATTACATGCAAACGATGAACACCATCCCGGCTGAAACAGAGCTGAAATGAATCAGTGTTTATGACCAACTTGTCCCTAGAAGGCCTTTAAATTTCTCCGAACACACATGAATGCTAATACTGCACTAATTAGCTGCCACTTAGTTCTGCAGCAGACCAAAACGACTACACACTACTGATAGAAGGTCTGGAGTCTCTACTGCTCACCAAGGCTGCATTTACTTGATTAAAAACACAGTAACAACTGGAATATTGTGAAAAATTATTCACCTGTGATACAGTTTTTTACATTTTCATTTATTTGAAATGGAAATCTTTTGTAATATTACAAATGTATTTATTGTCAATAAAACATCAATAAAAAATCTTTTGATCAATTTAATGCATCCTTGCTGAATAAAACTATAATTTCTTTCAAAAAAAATTAATAATTTAATTAAATATTTAGTGAGTTCATGAATCAAGCCAGGGTTATTATATCGTTAAAGGGATAGTTCACCCAAAAATGAAGATTCTGTCATTAATTACTCACCCTCATGTCGTTCCAAACCCGTAAGACCTTTGTTCATCTTCAGAACACAAATTAAGATATTTTTGATGAAATCCGAGAGCTTTCTGACCCTGCATAGATACTTCCCTTGTTTCCTTAAGGACAAAAATGTCCCCAAAGAAGCACATTTTAATCCCAGGACCATTTAGCAAAAATTATGCAGGCTTTCATTCTGTTGGCAAGGCTTCAAAATTTAAATTTGTACAATTTATTACCAGATGGTGCCATTTTCTCAGGTTTGGCCTATAAAGCAAAATAATCAATTTTTTTCCTGTTTTCTGCTTTTGCTGTGTTATAGAGTCAATTGGATAAATTATGCAGCTATAATTGTGTGGGTGTGTTGAATGTCAGAGTCTGATTTGTATGTGTCCTAAAAAAGAAAAACGTGTGTGTGTGTGTGTGTGTGTGCACCTGTAATGTTTGAGAGAGAGAAATTATACTGTACTGCAAATCACAAATCCCACCACTGTGTATGCCAGCGAAGCTTTGCTGGAATCTAATGGGAAAAGTTTGGTACTGCACTCAAACAAATTCTTACTAAAAGCTAATTTTTTGACATATCAACCTCAAATTTGGAACATAACTTCTTTATATTTATGGCTTTGATTTTCTAGCTATGGCTTTTAATTTTTTAAGTTCAACATGTTTAATAATATATATACATATTTTTATTTTTTTTGTTCATATATAAAAATTTCTTCATAAATCATTTTCATAAACTAAAACCTCTATAACTTTTTGGTTTCAATTTTTTTTTTTTACAAAGTTTTTACTTCAACAATAATCTGCCATGGGTCTTCTTTAAAATGCACTCCCAAGATTCAAATTTTTATGACCGTTTTTTGGACCTCAGAGTAATTTTTTTAAATTGACTCACAAGGGTTAACTGAAATAAAATGTAAAAACGTATTTCAGCTAGGCAACATTTCTCATTTTCATTTAGTTTAACTTGGTGTACTAAAACAACTAAAACTGAAATAAAAATGTATAAAAATTAATAAAAATTACAGACAAATATACAAAAAAAGACAAAAGCACAACAAAATTATTAAAACGTTAACTAAAATTAAAACAAAATCAGACCTTGGTGTGAACAGGTCTTAACAGTGTGTATTTTGGACCGAATTTCTCATTTTGTGCTCCACAGCTTTGAAACAACATGCGGGTGAGGAAATCAA
Source organism: Sinocyclocheilus grahami (assembly GCF_001515645.1). Classification (NCBI taxonomy): domain Eukaryota; kingdom Metazoa; phylum Chordata; class Actinopteri; order Cypriniformes; family Cyprinidae; genus Sinocyclocheilus; species Sinocyclocheilus grahami. Next base: position 373,051 of record NW_015505788.1, read on the forward strand.
TTAAAATTTTTTGGGGAACTATTCCTTTTATTAGGCAGGGCTTTCATCAGAAATACCATGTGTTTTTTTGGTTGGTAAATGCTATTAACCAGTTTGAACCAAACCAGCTGTAAATCCATCCTGGTTTAAGTTGCACTCTTAAAAATAAAGGTTCTTTGTTGGCATTGATGAAGAACCTTTAACATCCATGGAACCTTTTGATTGCACAAAAGGTTCAGTGAAAAAAGCTTCTTTACATTATTAAAATGTTCTTAAGAAAAAAAGGTTCTTTTAAGAACTGATCACTGAAAGATTCTTTGTGGAACCCAAAATGGTTCTTCTATGGCAAAAACCTCCTTTTGGATCCCTCATTTTTAAGAGTGTGTTCTTATGACTTTGGACTTTTAAATGACTTTAGACTCTGCTAAAAAATAAATTTTGAGCTATTCCTAAAACTGAAACCAAATCTCATATTTTGGCCATGTATATCATATTAATCTTTTCACCAGCCTCGCAAAGTCATTATTTTGGCAATAATTTTCATCTTCTCCTTCAGGATATTGAAGCTAAAGAATGGCCTTGAGCGCAGTCTTACCGGCAGATGCTGATCGTATCATTTCTGGGGCCGTTTTTCTCTGGGAAGACCGAGAGCCACTGGCCATCGTTGTCCCTGATGAGTTTCGCAGGGCAGTTCTGCTCAGCAGTGACTGATTGGATCTTCTTCCATGGGATCCGTTGGTCACTTCATCTCCAGACGAAACCAGCCGGAAGATCCAGTACAAATGAGGGGTCAAGTGGAGGTCAGGCTAAAGCTCTAATCAAATGCCCTTTGCCACTGTGTGTAGACGTGCCTAAAGTCAGGGTTATTATCGGTAATCATAACTAAAATTAAAGCTAAAACCATTAACAAAAAAAATTAACTGAAATAAAATATAAAAATCTTAAACTTTTTTTTTATCTCATTTTAAGTTTTAAGTTAAAATATTAAAATAAACGTTAACTGAAATAATAGATAATAATAAAATATAAAATGAAATTATCAGACTTGAGTAAAATCAGGTTTATTATCATTAAATAAAATTAAAACTAAAACCATAAAACAATCAGTTACTTGAAATAAAATAAACGTTAAATTAAATATAAAAATCTTAAACTTAATTTATTTCTTTAGTTGCCACTGCATCATTTCTAATTTTATTTAAGTTTAACTTGAAATATTATTTCAAGACATATTAAATATGAAATATTAACTTAATTCAGTGTTATTATCATGAAATAAAATTTAAAAAAAAGTAAAACCATAAAAAGACAAAAAAAATAATTTGTTTTCGTTACTTAAAATAAATAAACATTAAATTAAAATATACAAATATTAAACTTGTTTTATTTCAGCAAGATGCCAAGGCATCATTTCTCATTTTAAGTTTAACTTGAAATATTATTTCAAGAAATATTAAATATGAAATATTAACTTAATTCAGTGTTATTATCATGAAATAAAATTTAAAAAAAAGTAAAACCATAAAAAGACAACAAAAAAAAATGTTTTGTTATTTGAAATAAAATAAACAGTTGCCAATGCATAATTTCTCATTTTAAGTTTAACTTGAAATATTAAAACAACTAATACTAAAGCTGAAATAAAAATTCATAAGGACTTGAACTAAAATAAACGTTAACTGAAATTAAATAAAATATAAAAAGAAATTATCAGACATGATTAAAATCAGGGTTATTGTTATTATTACCTAAAATGAAAATTAAAACCTTAGAAAATGTCATTACATGAGATAAAATAAAGGTTAGTTGAAATATATATATTTTTAATCTTAAACTTTCAGTAGTTACCAAGCACAACAAGCACTAATCCATTTAAAAAAAAAAAAATTTTTAATTGTGTGTAGACATGACTAAGATCAGGGTTATTATCATTAAATAAATTTAAAACAAACAAAAAACCTAAAACTAAATAATAATAATAATAATAATAATAATAATAATAAAACATATTTGTTAACTGAAATAAAATATAAAAATTTAACTAAAATTGCTAAAACTTTAACAAATTAAAATAAAAAATATACAAATAAAGACTAATTCAAAATATTATCAAAACCTATAGTAGTATATCAATGAGACTAAGACGTGCAGTTGAAATAGTGTAAAAAAAGACCTACAGGCAGCTAAACATTGCAGCACATGCTGTGATCACAGTTTCTAACACATTACCACTTTATACAGTAACCAATTATTGGGATATTGGTGTATAGAATATAAAATAGCAAAGTGGAACAAAATTCTGTTGCAAATGGCAATAAAAATGTGTTTTGTAAAAAAAGACCTTTTCTTTAGGACTTTTATGAAGCTGATCAAATAAAAAAAAATTTAAAAAATGTAGCGAAATAACACAGATTGAGTTGACAGGGCATAAAAAGAAAAGCCCACGGCTCGAGTCGTCCCGCACCCTGAGCAAATCCCCACTGCTCTCCTGGAACGCTCCTGATTAACATAATCAGACGGCATTAATTATTCAGGAGGTGTGGAGAGCCGCTCCAGGGGTCAGGCTTTTGCTCCGTCTAATAACCCGTGTTTAATATTAACGAGCCAGACAGGCGGTGTGATTTGCATAGCCTTTATGATGCCTGCTGGCTGCAGAGCTGTTTTCCCTTACAATTCAGACTTATTTTCCACTATCCATTTTTATCGTCCTCCTGACAAAAAGTCCTATGTCTTAGAAATGTAACAGGACACCTTATAAGTCTATAAGTTTCAGCAGCAGAAATAGTGATGCTTGCCTTAGCAGACGTGACTAAGTTGTTAATGAACATCATCATTTAAACGTTGCATGCTTCTGATGGCTACGAAAGCCTTTGGTGTCTTTAACCTCAGACACCATTTACCTTCATTTCCTTAATGTACGATGCTGATTCTTATAGCTCACAGGTAAAGCGAAAAACGCCTGGTTTTTGCTTACTTTTAATGGTGTCACAAGCAGCATGGTGAGCACTAATGAGCAGCTACTCCCAGAGTCTGTGTCCTCAGGCTGGAGTGTGTGTGTGTGTGTGTGTGTGTAGCATCTCTATTCCACAGAGACTTTCAATAGCCACAGGGTTGTCAGGTAATCTGCTAGTTTTTTGACTCTACAAAAGGTGATCACTAGTGACATGTCTAGCAGTGTTGGTGAGTAACTAAAAGTAGGGATGATACACTGCAAACTTTATAAATATTTTACAGATATAAAAACCTTAAAACAAGACCTATGCACTTGACACACACTATATATATATATACTGTACATTTTCAACAAGAAAAAAATATCTACTTTTGATTGTATGGTTAAAATTGTCTCAAAAGGACAGGTGGTTGAAAAACAAGGTAAACAGAGTCAGTTTTGTTATTATGTTGACTTTGCAAGCTGTGGTTTTACAGTATCTTCCCCAACACTGTGTAGTAAATGTTGCTCAAATGTAGTCCTCTATCCGCAAAAGGTTATTTTTCTGCTTGTCAAAACTGACGCTCATAATTTCCCGAGGGCAACAACTTGAGCTCAATTCACGTCACAGACAAACAAATCTTTCACCCTAAATAGGCTGTTGAATTGCAATTAAGCTGCACAAAGGATCATATGCTGTGGACGTTTCATCAATAGGCAATTTCAGCCTCCTCTGCTGTTTTGATGGCGGGATTTTTTCATAGAAACTTCTCATTAATGCAGTGGCCGCACGCGCTCGCGTTTCTGCCTGACCTCTCGTCTTCAGGCCTCAGCCCTTTAACTGACAGCGGAGGGTAAATAAATAATTAAAGGGCATTTTGCCGCTGTCAGTGAGATTGCATATTGCACCGTTGACATTTTGAAAACAAATCTCGGATTCATGAGCTATCACTGTGAGGGATCGGCAGAGGCTATTAGTTCGACTGACAGAAATAGACGTGAGATCGTGAAATATCGTCCTGTAAGCTCACTGATTTATGAGCGTGTGTTGCCGCTTCATCGAGAACCACCACAGATTTATTGCCACTCAGGTGGAATTATTAATGAAGCTCCGTTTGCCAAAGCTGACCATGCCGTGTGTGTAGGTTTATAGAGATGCTAACTAATCAAATCGAATTCAACACAAGCTTCTCAAATGCGTTTGTCTTTCTTAAATCACTTTGTATCTCATTTGTATTCTTTTTAGGTTTTGCAAGCATCACTATTACTACTATTCATATTGCTTTGTCACATTTTGTCACAGGGATTTGCACAAACTCCTAAGTATTAAACTTTGCAGCTTATTTCTATTTCTAAATTAAAGAGAGTACCACAACGCATGCATGCTGACGCAGGAGCCGGCATTCTGGCGTAGAACACGCACGCGCTGAGCCTTGTTTACAAGCAGAGGAATGCACATCTCGTGAATGGCGGCGGAGACTGACACGGAAGAGAATAATTGTTGAATAAAGTCATTATTTTTGTTTTCTTTGCGCACAAAAAGTATTCTTGTAGCTTCAAAAAATTACAGTTGAACCACTGATCTCACATGGAGTATTTTAAGTCGTGGAAGTCATGGCCTAAGTCGGACTCGTAACCCAAAGGTTGTGGGTTTGAGTCTAGTACTGGCAGGGATTGTAGGTGGGGGGAGTGAATGTACAGCGCTCTCTCCCACCTTCAATACCACGACTGAGGTGCCCTTGAGCAAGGCACCGAACCCCCAACTGCTCCCCGGGCACCGCAGCAAAAAAATGGCTGCCCACTGCTCCGGGTGTGTGTTCACGGTGTGTGTGTGCACTTTGGATGGGATAAATGCAGAGCACTAATTCTGAGTATGGGTCACCATACTTGGCCACATGTCACGTCACTTTCACTTTAACGACGTCCTTACATCCTTTCTGGGCCTTGAATGTGGTAGTTGCGTTGCTGACTATGCAGGGTCAGAAAGCTCTCCGATTTCATCAAAAATATCTTAATTTGTGTTCTGAAGATGAACGAAGGTCTTAAGTAATTAATGACAGAATTTAAATTTTTGGGTGAACTATCCCCCCATTTTTCTTTTATTTTTGTTTTAATTGCTGAAAACTGGAACATACAGAAAACATCCATACAACACTTAATATTAGCAACATTATCAGTAACAGAAGACACATCAACAAATAAATAATACAAATAAATAAAATAATAATAAGAAGGCCGTTATATTGCATACAAGTAATCACACAAAGAGTCCAAAAGCAGAGCAAATTCTAACAATCCTTATAGCTTTCTTATTAGAAAAAGTAATTTTCAATATCTATTAAGACAGAAAAGGTAAGTGTACAGTTTGAAAATTTGCATTTGTGGATGTAAAATTTGCTTAAAGGGGTCATATGATGCTTTTTTAAAAATTATTATTTTGTGTATTTGGTATAACATAATATGTTGACATGCTTTAATGTTCAAAAAACACATTATTTTTCAAATACTGTACATTATTGTAGGTCCTATATGCCCCGCCTCTCTCAAACGCTTCGTTTTCTACAAAGCCCCTCCTTCCGACAAACACAGTCTGCTCTGATTGGCCAGCTGACCCAGTGCATTGTGATTGGCCGAACACCGCAAGCACTCGTCGGAAATGTAACGCCTCTTACCATAATCACGAGCTTCATCTTTCAAAATAAATGTAAAGACAGTAAATAATGTCATTAGCTTTACCATCAGTTAAAAAAAAGGGGAAAGGGGAACAGAGTCGCGTGACAGACACAGTGATGAAGCTGGTATGTGTTTACAGTACACAAGCCACGGTTAAGACCGCTGACTCCACTGTGATGTGACCCTGTCTCTCTCTCTCTCACACACATACGCGCGCGCACACACGCGCACACACACACACACACGATACACAAAACTCCGCATTTGAACAGTCAAAAGCAAATACTTAAACTAATAACAAAACAGTAGCTGATTCAGAAGCGCCAGATTGTCATAGCAAAGTCAGAATTACCTCCTCTCCTAGGTTCACGAAACGGTCGTCCATAAAATGCATTGCTGTTCTGTTGTAAGTGATCTTAAAGATTCCTAAATGCATCTACTTTCGGAAGGCCAAATAAAGTGCTTTTGCTTTCGCCTAGAAACACATAGTGTCTCCCTGACATGCTGCTTCAACACTAACTGCCATCTTTCTTTGCGTGCACATTTGGGCGGCATTATGCAAATATTTCCACATAGTGAGGTAGATATGTGGGGGCGTGTTAGAACGAGCCGTTTTAGGGGGGGCGTGGCAGAGTCTTAACTTTGATAAAGAATATCTCTTTGGTTTTGAGACTTTAGTCTTTGCAACTTCAGGGATCTTATCTATGCACAATCAGCTTGTAACTCTCCAAAGAGAAAGGGAAACTTGAAATCGCATCATATGACCCCTTTAAGAAAACAATTAAATTAATAATAAAATAGATATTTTCTTTTGTAGGGTCTGAATCAAAATGTCCATTCCAAATATAATGTGTCTTAGATGAATTGAGAAGCTTGGCAAAATGTTACCCTTGACAAAAACACAAATATAATTCCAAAACGTCTGAGAGCAGTAACACGACCAAAATAAGTGTACCACTGTTTCATCAGAGATCAAACAAAAGGAGCATGTTAGCTCAATGTCAGCTCTAAACTTTTGTATACATTTCTTGACAGGATCAATCCTGTGGATCAACTTAAAAGGCACTTCTTTCACTTTGTTTGTGAGAAAGAATTTTTGCTGTAGAGACCAGATTTTCTTTTCAAATTAAGGTTATCAAATAAATTATTCCAAAAAGAAATTACAGGTGGGGCCGAAATCAAATAGAGATCTTATTTTATAGTTTTTGGCTCTTGACTCAGAAAAACAAATTTGACCAGTAGGAGTATCACAAGGGTTTGGAAGAGTTGCAGTAATTTCTGATGAGTGATTACAGTTTTTAAAAAGCATACACAATCCAGAAGGAATAGCTCACATAACTAAAACAAATTATTTTGGGGTTATTGGTATTTGGAGAGATATTATGAGTACCTGAACAAAAGACCTTATCAAACAACTGCTCCACCAAAAATAAACCATTACTAAACCAATTTTCATAAAACAGAGATTTGTACTTGAATAAAATATTCTTATTCCAAATAAAACACCTTTGTGGTGAAAAATTATGTTTATAAATTAAAGCCCATGCTAAGAGAACCTGTCAATGAAAGTTGGAAAGTTTAACAGGAAGTTTAGATATGTCATAATTACACATTAGGAGAAAGTGAATGCCACCAAGTTTTGAAAAAAAAAAAGTTGAAGAACAACATTCCAAATAGGAGCTGGTTTTGATAGGTATTGATTTAGCCAGTTAATTTTACAAGTATTATTGAGACAATAAAAATCAATACAATTCAAACCACCATTACTGTAAAAGGGTGAACTATCCCTTTTAATCATCTGGCTAGTTGAGGTGACGTGTAGGCTGCTATTTTTACTTTTCCTAAGTGCTTCTGTCTGGCAGATGATAAAATAAGTGGAAGAAAAAAAAAGACTTTCTAGCTATATCTGAAAAGAGCAAAGAAGAATCACAGAAAGCACCGCTCATATAATGCAAAAGTGTAGTTTAGTTTATAATCTGTAATAGGAAAGTACACAATTTTCTCTTCAGTCTGTCGCACAGACATTTGCACCCATTTGGTGTATGTAATTGCTGCTGAAGTGGAGAAAGAAACTTATGGCCTTCAAAGATGTGCATTTTCACCCGGTTTTTAAGAGTAAAATGTTATATAAATCAGTGTGAATGACATATTAACAAACTCCTCAGTAAAAACTTTCAGAATATAGATAGGAATAAAACTAAGTTTTGGTGTATGTAAGTGCTGCTGAAATGGAGAAAGAAACTCACGGCCTTCAAAGATATGCAATTTCACCATGTTTTTAGGAATAATGTATGTAAATATATTAGGGATGCACCGATATGAAAATTTTGGCCGATACCAATAACCGATAATTCTTTATTTTTGAAAGCCGATAACCGATATGTTGGCCGATAAATCTATATCCAAATTTTTATATACTTTTTGAGAGCCTGATTACAAAAAAGGTCTCATCATTACAAGCCACATCCCAAACACT
>NW_015505788.1:384162-386045 GCF_001515645.1 Sinocyclocheilus grahami
CCGATACCGATAACCGATTCTTCTTTATTTTTGAAAGCCGATAACTGATATGTTGGCCGATAAATCTATATCCAAATTGTTATATACTTTTTGAGAGCCTGATTACAAAAAAGGTCTCATCATTAAAAGCCACATCCCAAACACTTCAACATAAGCAGCCTAGTTTGAACGGTGTACGTTTTAAAAATATTTTTACTCTCCCATTACCAAATTTAGTCATAAAGTCTTACAAATAAATAAAATTATGCATAAATAATGCAAACAAGTCACTGGACATCATTACATGTGTAAAGAATCAAAATGAATGCGCCATAGATCAATAAAACGGAATAGCCTCTGCACGGACAATAATTAAATTATTTTAATTACTAAACCATATTGTTGATGGAAATAATAAGAGAAAAATACAAGTGGTTGTTGTTATTAATAATTTATCAATGATTTTGAAAAAGTAACAAATTAATACCACTGTTTTGAATAGCAGCCGTTTGAGCTGCGCGTGCTGAAGCTGAAGAGCTGAATGAACATGGTAAACTGAAGCGTTTTGCTGGCAGCTTATTTAACTCAAGGAAATGCATCCTGAGATTAATATTAATACAACATAAACATAATATTACAACTTATATATGTACAAAATGATGCAGTTATTGCGTGCTATAGTCAGAATGTGTGATCCTGTTGTGGATGCGCTCTTCCCATAACAACGTGCTGAAACTCAGCAACTAAACCCAAAGAATTCACAACGTTTTATTATAATAATTTTCTCATTAGAATGTTATATACACGACATTCCCAATCATAGTTATTAATGTTGTGCACTGCTGTTTGAGTTTATCACCGGTAAACTGAAGTGCTCTTTTAACTTAACCAAACGCATTCTATATGAGATAAATCATATATACATCAAATAAACAATATTACAACGTACAATTGCACAAAAGGCTGCAAACGAACAGCGCGCGTCTGAAGTGTCTCTGAAGGAAATAATGCATTATTTATCGGCTTAAAGATATCGGCCAAATTTTCTTATCGGGCCGATACCGATAACAGAAAAAATTAGCATTTATCGGCCGATACCGATATGGTGGCCGATATATCGTGCATCCCTAAAATATATAAATCAGTATGAATGACATATTAACAAACCCCTCTGTAAAAATCTTCAGAATATAGATAGTGTCGTGGGGTGAATGAGAACACAGACTCGGTACTGATCGAAAGTGTGGCAGTGGCGTTTCCTAGGGCGACGCTAATCTGGACTCAGGATACTCGCCACACCCCCCCCCCAGGCGTCGCCCTGGTCCTGTGGGGAAACACAACTCGTTGTGGGGGTATTACGGGGGGGGGGATTCTTGGTTACCTGCCAGACCTGCCCAATCGGACCAGCCCCGGGAGAGACCGTCCGCATTCCCGTGATCGGCCCCGGCCCGATGTTGTACCTGGAAGCAGAAGTCCTGGAGTGCGAGGAACCACCGTGTCACCCGGGCGTTTGTGTCCTTCACCCTGGACATCCATTGTAGGGGTGCATGGTCTGTGACGAGGGTGAACCGGCGGCCCCAAAGGTAGTATTTTAACTCCAGGACTGCCCACTTTATGGCCAGGGCCTCTTTCTCCAGGGTGGCGTACCTGGTCTCCGCGGGGGAGAGTTTCCGGCTGATGTAGACTATGGGGTGTTCCTCTCCATCCCGGAGCTGGGAGAGGACTGCCCCTAAACCGGTGCCGGTGGCGTCCGTATATAGGGTGAAGGAGCAGCCGAAGTCTGGGGCATGCAGGACCGGGGAGGATGTCAGGGCCTTCTTGAGGGCCTGGAAGGCGGCTTCGGTCTCGGGAGTCCAGTCTATCCTCTCCGGCTGCCCCTTCCTGGTAAGGTCTGACAGGGAGCA
>NW_015505788.1:386193-406475 GCF_001515645.1 Sinocyclocheilus grahami
TTGTCCTGGGGCATGATGAGCCCTCTTCCGATCTTGTACCCCAGGTATTTGGCTTCGGTAAGGCCGAGGTGGCACTTCTTGGGGTTGCCCGCCAGAGCTCCGTCAACACCCTCCGTAGTCTCCCAGCCCTCAGAGTGGATAACGACATCATCCAGGTAAGCCGCGGCGTAGGCTTGGTGGGGCCGGAGCAAGATGTCCATCAACTGCTGGAACGTGGCTGGGGAGGTGCTGATGTATCAAGCCTTGCCCAGCCGGTCCAAGAGCTCATCCACCCGCTGCGTGGGATACCCATCAAAGGTGGAAACTTGATTGACCTTCCTGAAGTCGTTACAGAAACGGAGGGTGTTGTCCGACTTTGGAACCATCACGATGGGGCTGGCCCACGGGCTACGGGAGGGCTCGATGATTCGTAGTTGGAGCATCTTCTTGACTTCCTCCTCTATAGCCGGCCGGCGAGCTTCCGGTATCCGGTAGGGCCGCTGCCGGACTACGACTCCTGGTGGTGTGCGGACCTCATGTTTGATGACGGTGGTTCTACCCGGGGTCTCACTGAACACATCCTGGAACTGACTGACCAGGGCCTTGAGTTCCGCTTTCTGGGTCGCTGACAGCTGCGGTTCCAGGTCCACTACTGGGGGCCCGGTATGGGCTATGCTGGGTGGTCACGAGATGTTCCTTAACCAGCGGCATGACCCAGTCAATCCGTTCTCTCATCTCCCGCACGTGCTCGACGAGGCTACGAAGGGGGGCGGGTTGGTTCTCCCATGCTTCCCGAGCCACGTCTAGAAGGCCCCTGGGCTGTCTCCCAAACAGCAGTTCGAAGGGGGTGAAGCCTGTGGGAGGCCTGTGGTACTTCCCGGACTCCAAAGAGCACGTACGGGATCATGAGGTCCCAGTCACGCCCATCTTCGGCCACCACCCGCTTCAGCATCCATTTGAGTGTCTGGTTAAACCGCTCCACCAGGCCATCCGTCTTTGGGTGGTAGACCGACGTCCTCAATTGTTGGACCTTGAGGAGGTAACAGAGGTCCGCCATGACCCGGGACATGAAGGGGGTACCCTGGTCAGTCAGTCAAGTCAAGTCACCTTTATTTATATAGCGCTTTTAACAATACAGATTGTGACAAAGCAACTGAACAGCATTAATTAGGAAAATAGTGTCAATAATGCAAAATGACAATAGTAAACACTAATTTTTCAGTTAAAGACAGTTCATCATTGAATTCAGTGATGTCAACATCCAGCTCAGTTTAAATAATATCTTTGCAATCATGTCAATGATAACGCTGGAAATGAAGTGTCCGCAACTAAGTAAGCCAGAGGCGACAGCGGCAAGGAACCAAAACTCCATCGGTGACAGAATGGAAAAAAAACCTTGGGAGAAACCAGGCTCAGTCGGGGGGCCAGTTCTCCTCTGATTCTGAGTCAGGATATCCTTTGGGACCCCGACGCGGCTGGCCAGTAGAAACAGTTCGCGGGCAATGTTCTTGGCGTTGGCCGCTCGAAGTGGAATGGCTTCCGGGTACCGGGTGGCATGGTCCAGGATAACCAGGATGTGCTCATGTCCCCGGGCAGACTTCAGCAGCGGTCCCACCGGATCCATCCCGATCCGCTCGAAGGGCACATCGATGACGGGTAGTGGAATGAGCGGGCTGGGGGAGGACGGCACGGAGACGTCTGCTGGCAGGTTGGACAGCTACAGCCAGTGAAAACGGTTCCGGATGCGTTGGACGGTATTGTCGGCTTCTAGGTGTCCCGCCATTGGGTTACGCTCGAAGGGCACATCGATGACGGGTAGTGGAATGAGCGGGCTGGGGGAGGACGGCACGGAGACGTCTGCTGGCAGGTTGGACAGCTACAGCCAGTGAAAACGGTTCCGGATGCGTTGGACGGTATTGTCGGCTTCTAGGTGTCCCGCCATTGGGTGGCCGTGTGCCAGCTCCATGACCGTCTCGGTGGTAGGCATGACCAGGAGGAATTTGTCCTCCCCCCGCCTGTGGGCGACACAGTACAGCAGACCATTTCGTATTTCAAAATGAGGGAGGGGGTGGGGGCCCGGGAGCCTGTCTACCTCATCAATGCGGCGCACTTGATCCCAGCAGTTCCGCAGGCGGTCGTCCTCGCGTTGCTCCCTTCCGAACGAGCCCCCAGTCGTGACCTGGGAAAACACATCAAGGTAGACAGACGGTAGATTAGCGGGCTGACACTCACCCTCCCTCTAGCTGTCCGTTGCTAGGTAGGCCGGCCTTGGGCTGGGCGGTCCCCGACGGGGTCGCTGTGGCCCGTTCCGGGCGGTACGGCCTGGCATCCTGGATCCGAGGAGGAGCTTCTGGAACCCCGGCCAGTCCCGTCCCAGGAGCAGAGGTACGGGGAGATCCGGCACAATGCCCACCTCGATGGCCCAGGCCCCGGGCTCCGCTGAAATCCGCACTGTACAGGCCGGTACATAGCGGGTGTCTCCATGCACACACGTCAGCGGCAACTTGGATTTCTGCTCAGGCCTTGGTTGTACCAGGGACGGTTGCACGAGGGTGACTGAACTGCCGGAATCCAAGAAGGCCTGTACTGGTTTCCCTTCTAGTTTTACCATCCTGCTGGGGCCCGGGGTAAAGTCCATCCTGGTGCAGGAAACACCCCGCCATCCAGGCCCGGGCCGTCGGGGCCGGGGGTTCCGTGGGCATTGGCTCATCCGCCAAGTCGGGACCGCCGGTCTGCTGGCTGGTCACAGTGCACCTTCAAGCGGACGCCGCTCCATCACCCTGCGGGGTGCCAGGCCCACTCTCTCCCCTGCCTCGCAGGCGTTCGTTGCCGCCGCCAGCTCGACCGCCTCTACCAGGCTGTGGATGTCCTGGGGATTTCGCATACAGACCGGGCGCCTCGGCGGGCGGGGCAGTGCCCGTAGCAGCCGATCGATGAGCACTTTCTCGGCTACCTGGTCCAGGGTCAGGGACCCCGAGAGAAGCCACAGGTGAGTCAATCGGGCCAGTTGCGCAGCTTGCGCTCTCACTGGCTGCCGTTCATCATAGGTCCATTGATAGAACTGTTGCGCCGCCCCCATGGGCGATAGGCCCACCCGAGCTAGGATTTCGGCTTTGAGCTTGTCATACTGTTCATTCTGGGGTGCCCTCAGGGCATAATAGGCCCGCTGCGCTTCTCCGGTGAGGAAGGGGGCGATGATGCGTACCCACTCTTCCTGGACCCACCCCTCCCGGGCCGCGATGACCTCAAATGTGTGGAGGTAAGCCTCGATGTCGTCGTTCTCGGGCAACCAGATGAGGTATTGGTGCGCTTTGACCTGCGCTTCCGGGAGGGGCAGGCGCCCCGCCACGCTGGCCTGCAGCTGTTCCAGTGAAGTGCTGTGGTGCAGATCCCTCTCCCAGGGTGCCTTCGGAGTCTGTGAACAAGGAGAAACAAGCATTAATGTCGCCTGGAGCTCCGGGGTGCCCTCCCGCTGGTGTCTCTTCTCCTGGCTTTTATGGCCAGTGGGAACGAGCTCCAGGTGCACCACTCATCACGCGCAGGTGTTGTGCATAGGTGATCAGTGTGGCAGCGGCGTTTCCAGGGCGACGCTAATCTGGACTCGGTATACTCGCCACAATAGGAATAACACTGTAAGTTTTGGTGTATGTAAGTGCTGCTGAAATTGAGAAAGAAACTCACGGCCTTCAAAGATATGCAATTTCACCCTGTGTTTTAGGAGTAAAATGTTATAGAAATCAGCATGAGTGATATATGAACAAACCCCTCAGTAAAAATCTTCAGAATATAGATAGGAATAACACTGTAAGTTTTGATGTATGTAAGTGCTGCTGAAATGGAGAAAGAAACTCATGGCCTTCAAAGATATGCAATTTCACCCTGTGTTTTAGGAGTAAAATGTTATAGAAATCAGCATGAGTGATATATGAACAAACCCCTCAGTAAAAAAAACTACTATAAAACTGCTAAGTCTGGTGTATGCAAGTGCTGCTGAAGTGGAGGAAAACACTAATTTTGAGAAAATGGCCTTTAAAGAAACGCATTGTAATTGAAATATACAGATGTAAATATAATTAAATGAATTCTAAAATGTGCATTTTAGATGTTTCTTTCTTTCTAATAGTCTAATAAAGACGTTATGGAAGCAAAGTAACCTAAAATCTCAAAGTTGACTGGAGCACGAAAAAGAAGGAACATGATTTTGTCTGTAGTGTCTCGCCTTAAGATTCAGTCTCATTGCGTCTGAAAGTAATTGCATAAATACATATGAACATCGAGCAAAGACAATGCCATTTGTAACGCTTTAGCAAGACAGAAAACTTCTGTAACAGTCAGTGTATTGTATATCCTAATTTTTGTGTTAAAACATGAATGGGAAAAAAAACCGCTAAAAATGAGCATCCAGTTAGTGGTCGTGCATGAGCTGGTAAGAATTTAAATTCAAAATGTTTATTGAAACACATTTTTTGGCCAGAAACACAAGTATTTCCTTTATCAAAAACTAATAATATTGCATGACATATTCTTCTCAGTTGCTCAGTGTAAATTCTGTTAATACATTTTTTTTTTATATTACAACCTCTCAAAATGGCATTGCAAATTATAAACTACCCAAATGAACTGATGAATATAAAATTAAAGCAAACTTAAAAGGAATCAGTGTAGCCTGTCTTACAGAAAATGAAGAATTCAAATGTATTGAGTAAGAAAAGAATAACATTCAAAAATGCTTTTTTTATGTACAGATACAGTGTGTGTGCTGATTATGTATAATGGTTTATATGCCATTATCAAATTAAATTTTTGTTTGCATTATCTCCCTGTTAACAGCAATTCTTAGTAGGAGGTGTTATAAAATAATTTGATAAATTATGTAAATATTTGTCACTCTGTTTCTCCATAGACATTGGATTTCTAAGCAAATCTGGACCTGAAACAAACTAATAGGTTTCACAAAAGTATATAAAATCACTTCATACAGTACACATCAACAGTTTGTACATTATTGCCAAAAATAAAAAATTTTATGGAGATTATCAGTGGCATTTTACTTCTGGAACCCTACAGCTAAATATGAATCTGAATATGCATAGCTGCAATGTTGATGTCATATGTCATAATTTGTTAAAGTCTTAGTAAAACCAAAATGTAAGTGATATTTAGGATGAGTAACATTAATGCTCAAGTTAAATCGTTAAATATACAATTTAAAAATCAATGTTGTTGATCTGTACGAGAAAAATCGGCTTTAAGAACGAACATACTGTACTGTGCAATAAGACAGTGTTACAAGTAAATTTAAATCATGATATATTTTGAAACGTATTCAAAGATGTTCACAGAGATTATGACAAAAGCATCCCTTGTTTCCACAATCGTACATGTTGGGCATGTTTATTGAGGTATCACCAGTTTTGGAAAGAAAACTGGTACCGTCAATCCTATCAGTTCATTTTTGCAAAGTGGTGCTCTTTTGGTCAAAGTAAGAGTAAGAGTCTGTTCCAATATCGCGCTCATCTCTCTGAGTCTTGTCTGAGATTTTGTTGGGTGGTGTTGGTTGTCCTGCGGGTTAGTTAAGGGACTTCAGACGGCAGGCCTGGTCAGTTAGAGGTATCCGAGTGAACGCTGTTTGCTCCCTCTATAGGAGATGTCACAGAAGACGGAGTGACAGCATCATGCCAGCCACCGTTACCCTGAAAACAGACACGGAAAAGACCATTTGACACGTTCAATTAAAGTCAGAATGGAAACAGTAGCCGGTATTAATTTTTAAGGGTAGGATCAGATAAGATGCTTTGTTTGTATCCTTTTTAACTAAACTGATGAAACAAAATCCAGCTTAAATTGGCCAGCTATCCACTGATTGGCCAGCTATCCAGTGAGTTGTGATTGGTCGAATACCTCAAGCGTGTGACGGAAATGTTACGCCCCTTACCATATTGTGATGCCGTGTTTAGTGACAGATTTGATTAATTAATTAATTAATTTTTTGCTCTGTTTGTATCTATTTTATCTTAACTGTTGGTTGCCACGCTGAAACAAAATCCATCTTAAACCAGCCTGGTCTGGTTAGGCTGGTCCATTCATATGGTTTTAGAAGCTTTTTGGACACTTGTCAGCTTAAACTTAAAACCAGCTTAAACTGGGAAACAGTTTAAACACAGTTCTGCTAGGCCATCATTGAGTCTGTCCTGTGTTCATCTATAACTGTTTGGTTTGGCTCAGCCACCAAATCAGACATCAAGAGACTACAACGGACAGTCAGGACTGCTGAGAAGATTATTGGTGCCCCCCTGCCTAACCTCCAAGAACTTTACACCTCCAGAGTGAGGAAAAGGGCTGGTAAAATCACCCTGGACCCCTCACACCCAGCACACTTCTTCTTTGAACTGTTGCCTTCTGGCCAGTGCTACAGAGCACTGAGTGCCAAAACAGCCAGACACAAGAACAGCTTTTTCCGCCAGGTCATATTCCACCTGAACAATATACAGTATAACACCTCAGGAATGTACACCGGTATACAGTATTAGAGAGTCGACATAGCTGCCTCAATAGATAAATGAACCTTTAACGCTGTGACTCCAGATCGACAATTCTCTCAGAGAGAGAGAGAAAGAGAGAGAGTGTAGTTCAATAAGAAGGCAGATATACTGCCAAGAGCCGTGCATGTCGTTGTGTTATTAGATGCATTTCAGAAAATGGAAATGGAACGCGTTTGCTCTCTATTCCAGCAAACAGCCCCGTGTGCATGTGTGAATATTAATATGAATCCATACGTCTGCCTTTTCACAGAAGCGGCATCACCTCTCCCAGACTTAATCTCAGCTGTCGTCTTTGTCGGCTCGTGGAGCGACGGTTTGATCATTCGACGTCTGTCTGAATGACTCCAGGAGACCTGCTGCGAAGAGATTATTCCTTCCCACCACATGAGACGGCATGTGTGTGTGTATATTGCATATGTGTGTCAGTAATATTCGGTCTCAAATGCACTTTTACACTAGAGCTTTTGTTGAGGATTTGAGTCTGTTTCGAGTCAGAATTTAGTTGAAAGCATCCAAGCATTCTCATCTGCAATTCTGGCTAAAATGTTTTGATTTGTTTCTCTGTCATACTCACGTTCAAGCCATGTGGGCTGTAAAGCGGGTTTCCCTGCAGACCGTCATTGTAACCCAACGACTGACCGATGGCGTGACGTATGGAGTCTCCCTGCAGAGAGAAAGACTGGAGATTCAGCGTAAGAGAGTCATGAACCACTGTACACCATTAAAACCAAAAGGAAACAGCAAATATTTCACATTTAACCTACAGCAGTAATTCAGCTTTGCATGACAGGAATACATTACATTTGACAATATATTCACAAGAAAAATGTTCACAAGAATTGTAATAATTTCACAATTTTTAATTTATTTTTGATAAAAAATAAATGCAGCCTTGGTGAGCAGACTACTTTCAAAAACATTCAAGTTATATTGTGCGCTGTAGAAAAAATCTGTGAGATTTATGGTAAAATACCGGCAGCTGTGGTTGCCAGAACTTCACCGTAAAAATATGGTAGCAACATTTTAGGTTTTACAGACTTAACTTAAATTCACAATAAAATACCGTATTTCATTAACTGATGTAATGTTAATAAACCAACATATTGAAGTGTTAATATCTGTTTTGAACCATTGTAATGCACTGATAACCACCAAAAACTGGTGGTGATGAGAAAGTCACGTGATGAACCAAAGCTCATCACAAACAGCTTTTCTACGAGCTGAGGAGGGCAATACTTATATATAGAAGGTGCACAGTGTCATTCACACAAACACTAAACACCATCATGGTGACACACACGATACTGAAATAATGCAATAAACATTAATTTAACAACATTAGATGTAAGATTAAACCCTAATGTACACAACTGATAAGAAAAAACTAAGAAGAAACATGTTATTTCAACAAAAAAACATCAAATATGAAGTGTCATGCAGGGAATTCTGGGAGTGTCAATTTACAGTTTGTCACTGTAAATTATACAATTACTTTTTCTTTTTCACTTCCAAAAACCGTATGTATAACAGTATTTTACTGTAAAATTACATTAAATGTATAGTATGGAAACTTACTGTTAACCAGTCAACAGGTTTTTACTGTAGCATTTTTACAGTCTTTTACTGTTAAAATCACAATCATTTTTTACAGTGTGCCGTAAATTATTTTATTGTTGTTTATATGTGTTGTATACAGTATATATTGTATCTATGTTGGTGTGTGTGATACCTGTGTCTGTCCTGTGTTGGGGACCTGGGTTGGCTGGTAGGATCCATTCAGGCCGGACATGCTCATAAAAATGTCTCCTGAACCCGGCAAACTATACGAACCCGAAGAACCTACAGAGAGACGGAGAGAAAGAGGAACTGTGAGTCTGTGAACGCTAGTTCTGAGAAAAGCTCTAGCATTATTTGTTTGCAGATGCCACTTGGTTTGATCATTTTACCTGTGATATAAGGAATTTTGACGTTTTTAAGCATGACATGCATGTTAAAATAATTTTCCAGATGTTTTTTTTTGAGCCAATGTATATGCATGTACATAAACACACAAAGTTGAACAGTGAGGGAGTGTTGAATGGGAAGAACAGAACACAGACAGAGGAAGTTCACTGTAATTTTATAACAAATCATCACAGGAAGTGTCTGCAAGTCCAGGGCTATTATAGTATTATAGTGAATGAATGAATAAATATTAATTTAATTTAACTTGATGTACTACAACAATTGAAATTTAAAAAAAAATTATATAAACTATATAGACATCAAAAAACTAATAAAAATGACAAAAACATCAAAATGACAAAATGCAAACAGAAAAAAAATAAAACTATAATAGTATCTCAAATGACACTAAAGCACTAAACACTGTAACATACCCGTGAACATGTTGTTTAACAGATTATTTTTATCTTCTGCCGCATCCAAGTGAAAGTCTTCATCTTTCATCTGAAAGCCTGTAGAGAAAATGACAGAACTAAACTCTTTAATTACTTATTTCAAAAACGCATGTTCAAGACCCAATAATTGCACTAGAACAACTCTATCTGCAACATAAGGGCGACCGGGGCTAGTTACTACATTACCCACAATCCTGAAGCCGCTGTTACTGTGGAAACGGTAATTGCTGTAAGGTGGGTCCTGTTTGTAGTTTTTCTAGGTAACGTTAGCTAGTTACTAGCGGTGTTGTTTTTATTTAAAAAAACAACAACAATAAAAAACATCATTTTTGTTAATTAAAATAATTCTGAAATAAAATATGAATCAACTTATATAAAACTAATATAAATTAAATGTTATGCATAAATAATTTAAACTAAGTGAAAATGAAACGTGTTTAAGTTAAAGTACTAAAATTACTAACTGAAATAAAAAAACTAACTAATAAAAAAGACAAAAGCACATTTCAAAATTGTGTATATGTGTTATGGCTAATTCAAACAAAATCTTAAGTAAAAATAAATTTAAATATTTAGAATTTTAAAAATCAAAATGACAAGCACATATTAAATAACTAAAACTTTAACTAAAATTCTAATAAAAACTGAAAATATCAAATTAAAAACTAAATATAAATAAATATAATAAAACTAAATATAAATAAAAATAAATGAAAAATATTTAGATTATAAAAAAATCATAAAAATGACAAAAGCACATATCAAATGACTAAACATTAAACAAAATATAAAAATAAAAAATATTATATAAGTATATAATATTATACTCTCTCATGCAACTACAGTTCATTTTGTTTGTGTCTCATTTAGGGGTGGATTTATCTGAAAATGAGCAGAAATAGACTTTATGATTTGGATTTCTACCTGACTAAAAGTAATGATTACTAATTTGTTCAGTATTCAGAGTCTAATATACAATTCTGCACATATATATCTATATAGTTTACTTGCTCAAAGGTGTGCGGACTGGGGCTCAGACTACCTAGCCACCTACTTAATGTTAGTTAATATGGGAAATTGTAGCATTGGAGGATGAAGACTAGTTGTGTTAACAACCAACTGAACCGACTAAATTGTTTGCAATTCTTTACGGTTGTAGTAGCTCTTTAATTCCTATAAAAAGTAAATTTTTGCACATTTGTACACAAAAATAGACCTTTTGTCATTCGATTTTCACACACGGTTTTGCAAAACAAATGTTGTGATGTTGTGAGCCATCTACTAAACTCTATTTGAACTTTATTGAGAAACTTTCTGAAATCTCAATGGGAAAATACTTCCAGGATCCATGCGGCAGAAAACTGGGTACTCACTGTTGCGGTCTAAATCACTTCACACTCGTGTTGAGATGTTACTGGGCAGCATTGCTGTGCTTCATCACTATTTTGAGCCAAATGTTCTGCACCTTCACAGTGTCACAGACCGCCTCTAACAAATTTGTTAGTTATTTTGCTCAGATTGTGAATACAATCTTCTTGTTTGACAGCTGAAGGCTCGTGTGCGCAGTATCGTCCGAGATCTGGACTACAGGAGGACAGACTGACCTGTGACAAAGTGATGGTACACTTTTTGGCCAGCTCCTCTTTGGCCTCTTCGCTGGGATACGGGTTACTGAGGTGAGAGTAGAAATACTCGTTCAGAATCTCTGTCGCCTGCTTGCTGAAGTTGCGCCTTTTTCTCCTGGAGAAAGAGGAATCATTAGTATTGTTAGATCCTCAACCGTTTCAATATCTTTATATAATATTAAAAGTTATTAAAGCTGAAGTGTGTATTTCTGCTAGCAACATCACTGCAAAAAATGCCTTTCTTCCTCAGTATTTTTCTCTTGTTTTTCAGTACATTCTTAAATTAAAGCGATATTTACTTGAGAAGTAAAATGACATAAAATATTAAGTCTTGGCTTCTGAATAATGTATCAAAATTAAGTGATTTTACGGCTGAAACAAGAAAAGACATCTGCCAATAGGGTCAGAAAGATATTCTTGTTTTCTCTTTGAATTAAGTTCTAACCCCACTGGCATATTTTCCTTTTCTTGTTTTAAGCACAAACTCGCTTCATTTCTCAAGTAATTGTACATTTACATTTACATTTAATCATTTAGCAGATGCTTTTATCCAAAGCAATCTGCAGAAATGTATCTTTCTGGTTGGTGCAGAAATGTATCTTGCTTTAACCCTTGTGATGTGCTGAAAATCCTTTACCTACAGTCATTTGGTATTCCTGGTCAAAAATGGCCTTTTAAAAATTGCTTGTAAATTTCCCATTACACTATATTATCACAAAATATTTGATTTCTTAAAAATATTTGAAATGTTTTCTTTCAATTAGCATTGATTTAGCATTTCTTTTTGGAGCTGATTCATCATATGCCTCCTTAATCTGAGCTTATGCACCTACTTTTTTGAGTGGAAAAAATTTTGCCAGTGCTCACTCAAAAATTGAGGTGCATACGTTCAGATCAGTGAGCTCTTCAATCATTCAGTTCCAAAAAAAAGAAATGCAAAACCTGTGTTAATTGAAAGAAAACAAGTTGATAAAAAGATTGACTCCAATATTTGTTGATAATGTAGCATAATGAGAAATGTATAAGCATTTTTGTAGGCTGGTCATTTTTACTGGGAACACCTAAGATTTAACAAAGACATAAGAAAAAAATTAATAGTAACATTAAAAACGGAAACTGACAAAAGCATATAACATAATCACTAAACTGATTACTAAATTACTAAACATAAACTAAACTAAAAATATAAAAAAATAAGCTAATATAAAATATTAATAAAAACTACAACAGTATATGAAATAGTATATGCAAGCAGCAGTTAATGGGCCAAGCAAAACAAAGGCAAAATTAGGAACTAAGCATGGCATGGAGCATCAGTCCAACTGCAACAATGACAAATTAAAGCTTTTAGGATGATTTTAGTCAAAATAGCTGAAAAATCATAAATATAATCGCTAGTAATACGATTTTCTGGTTTATCACTTTTGACCAATAGGTGGCATCATTATCAAATTGTTATGGTGTGCTCAGTGTGAAGGGACATTGACACACAAAAAGTTTGGTGTCAATATGGCAAAGTATTGCAGAGTTGCAGCCTCAGAATCAGCTTGGCATCATGCCAACAATTTCATTGATGCGTTATTCAAAAACGGTCAGGTGTATCAAAAAGCTTTTGATAACTCTTTGTCGGCATAGTCTAAAGATTATCTGAGTCAAATTTGGTGAAAATCGGACCAATGGTCTAGGAGGAGTTCGAAAAAGTAGGTTATCAACTTAAATCAAAATGGCGGACAAGAAGTTCGGCTGACTATGGCAAAATTGATATCTATGTTCTCGGCATGACCCAAATAATATATTGAGAGTTTCCTAGGCTAATATACTGAAAAGTTAGCCTTTTTGGAAATTTCATTATAACTTTTGAGTACCATCAGGGCATGGTGCCGAAGACACATACCGAGTTTCGTAACGATACACAGATGTTTTCATAAAATATAGCATTTTATGACAAAATTCAAAATGGTTGACAGCCAAAATTGCTGACATGGGAAAATTGGGTATCGTTCAACTCGGCATGCTGCACCTAAAGAGTTTTGTGATTTTTGGCCAAACCATTAAGAAGTTATAAGCAAAAATAGCCGTTTTTCATATCTCCTGGCCACAAGGTGGTGCTGCGCCGAAACGGTGCAAGTAACCTCAGGTCATGGTTATCCTAGTCTCGCATAGCCAGACCTTCAGACTGATGGCTGAAGGTCTGGAACCCATGGCAGCTTTCATTGGCCAAGGCCCGCCCATGAGGCCGTTTGACCAACATGTCAACCAACCAATCACAGTTCGTTTCGTTCAGCGTCACATTTCGGGGCGTGGAAATGTTGCCACAACAACAGACCAGAGTGTAAAACTCTCGGACGTATTTTAAAGATTATATGCCGCGAACTTTAAATATTTCACATACTTTTGAAACTCCAGCGTTTAGTTGATCCTGATAAGCGCTCGTCGTCACAGTTGTAAACACTACGACTTTCTTCTTTTGTGAGGGGGTTTGGCGTCACGGCATCTTTGTTTCCAGACGGAACCTTAAACAACGTGACACGCACGTCTCCCGGAAATCCTGTAGAATTCAACCAATTCGATGATGACTTTGACACTCCTGAAGTGTTTCCACTTTTGTGTCCCATATGCATCAGACGTTTAGCCAACGGTCCGTGGGCATGACGTCTGAGGCTGAGACTATGGTTATCATAACACACAACAACCCTGTGTTCCATTCGGAAGGGCTCATCCCTATGCCCTAATCCCTTCAAAGGGTTTACCCTCCGGAGTGAGAGCTTTGAAGGTTTGAAGGGTGTAGGGGACCAAACAACTGTTTCTTTGCCCTTCTGTGTCATCATCACGTGCTCACACGGAGGCGCCGTCATCATGCAAAGAATCTGCGCAAAGGATCATGGGAGCCCGAAGTGTCCATAAGTTGTACCCTTCGAAATCCTTCATTCCGAAGGGCCCTTTGAAGTGGCCAGTTTTGAGCACTTCGGTTTGGAACGACCCTTCAATATGGCGGCCATGATTGTTTTCACTCCGAAGTACCCTTCGGAGGGCGATATATCCCATTTGGAACACACCGCAAGTTTGGTATGAATACAACAAAGTGTTGGAAAGATATAGCTTCATGTCCGATTTACAGTACGGGCAAGTTTTTAGTGGAATTAATTTGTGCGGTCAATCAAAAAGCTTTTGAATACTTATTGCCAGCATGGTTTGAAGATGATCTGAGCCAATTTTGGTGAATATCAGACAAACTATCTAGGACAAGTTAGAAAAAGTAGGTTGGGGGGAAACAAGCTGATAAAAAGATTGAATCCAATATTTGGTAAAAATATAGCAAAAGTTATAAGTTAAATTTATAAGCAGTTTTTTTGTAGGCTGGTCATTTCTGACCTCTATGCCGCGAACTTTAAATATTTCACATACTTTTGAAACTCCAGCGTTTAGTTGATCCTGATAAGCGCTCGTCGTCACAGTTGTAAACACTACGACTTTCTTCTTTTGTGAGGGGGTTTGGCGTCACGGCATCTTTGTTTCCAGACGGAACCTTAAACAACGTGACACGCACGTCTCCCGGAAATCCTGTAGAATTCAACCAATTCGATGATGACTTTGACACTCCTGAAGTGTTTCCACTTTTGTGTCCCATATGCATCAGACGTTTAGCCAACGGTCCGTGGGCATGACGTCTGAGGCTGAGACTATGGTTATCATAACACACAACAACCCTGTGTTCCATTCGGAAGGGCTCATCCCTATGCCCTAATCCCTTCAAAGGGTTTACCCTCCGGAGTGAGAGCTTTGAAGGTTTGAAGGGTGTAGGGGACCAAACAACTGTTTCTTTGCCCTTCTGTGTCATCATCACGTGCTCACACGGAGGCGCCGTCATCATGCAAAGAATCTGCGCAAAGGATCATGGGAGCCCGAAGTGTCCATAAGTTGTACCCTTCGAAATCCTTCATTCCGAAGGGCCCTTTGAAGTGGCCAGTTTTGAGCACTTCGGTTTGGAACGACCCTTCAATATGGCGGCCATGATTGTTTTCACTCCGAAGTACCCTTCGGAGGGCGATATATCCCATTTGGAACACACCGCAAGTTTGGTATGAATACAACAAAGTGTTGGAAAGATATAGCTTCATGTCCGATTTACAGTACGGGCAAGTTTTTAGTGGAATTAATTTGTGCGGTCAATCAAAAAGCTTTTGAATACTTATTGCCAGCATGGTTTGAAGATGATCTGAGCCAATTTTGGTGAATATCAGACAAACTATCTAGGACAAGTTAGAAAAAGTAGGTTGGGGGGAAACAAGCTGATAAAAAGATTGAATCCAATATTTGGTAAAAATATAGCAAAAGTTATAAGTTAAATTTATAAGCAGTTTTTTTGTAGGCTGGTCATTTCTGACCAGGAACAACAGAAGTGTAACAATGTAGGGGGAAAAAAGTCCCCAAAAATTACCAAAAATTATCCAGTTAGTTGTTAAACACTGTGTGGGCAAAGTTAGGAAGTTTTAGTTCAATGTGATAACAAACATTAACTAGCATTTTCAGGAAAAAGAAAATTCTTTCTGGCTCAAAATGACCAAAACACAATGTGAAGGTTAAAAATGTTTCAATACTTGTAATGGAAAACAAGACAAAATTGCTAAGTAAGAAAACAGCAAATTGTTTTTAGCTGATTAGCATGATCCAACGATTCCCTGCTGGTAGATGCCATAACTATACCACAATACTTAAAGTATAAATTATTGCATGTATATATTATTGGCAGTTATACGTCAGCCACTGTCATTAGGTTGTATCCCATAAACATTCCCTGATGTGGCATAAAAACTTATTCGCTTAAAACAGTGAGACTAGATTAAATCTGACTTTAGCAGCCAATCTCTCACTCTCTCTCGTTATGATGTCATCACTGAGCCCACCAATCACTGTTTGCTTCATTTGCATTCCAGTTGAATAAGTTTCTGATGAGCAGATTTATGCAGAATTTACTCTTTGATTTAAGTAACTCGTGCCCTTGCAAGCCAACCGGCAGTAATTGGCAAATTTCCCAATCCCACTCAATTTATCCTTCTGCCAGTTTAAGCAAAACACTCATAAAACCTTAAAATATTACCACATCACCCACACGTTCACACACGCCTCACTCTCAGCACATCCAATACAATCAGAAACAAACCCACACTCGCAAAAATACCTACTTGTGTAAAAACACGGACACACAATAAATAACAACTATTTTTTATTAAAAAAATGCTTCATTATCTAAAGCTATTTGCAGTGTATTATTAGTAGGATAGTCTCTTTGGGACAAAATGATGTTTGAATTCACTAAACAGTTTTGAGCTTTGTATTTTAGAGCAGATACCTGGGGCTTATTCACTAACCACCTTTAATCCAAGCCTTATCTATGCTAAATATCAAGCGTAGCGTTAGTTCTGGCAGGTCACGTTAGTCAAGCTCGCATCAGCTGACCTTCAGCTGATCCCCATCAACCTATGGGAATATGACACCTATCTAAGCATTCATATATAAGGTCCCGCAGTAGTATCAGCAGTTTTCGCATTGCTCAATAGCTAATTACCCTCCTCCATCCCCAGCTCCTCCTCTGTCAGTCAGGATTCAGCCTTCTGATTCTCCTTGAATCAGACTAATTCTAAAATGTGTACATAAAATGATTGAACTTTAACAATATCTGCAATACATTTATGTTAGTTCTGTTCTGTTTCCCCTGGGGGGTTATTGCTGCTCTCCCCGGTCTCATCCATGCTAGGCTGCATGGAGGCGCAGGGAGTTCTTGCCCAGAACAGAACCATACCGCCAATCCAAACTGTATGCTAATTGTCAATCATCTTTGACGATAGTGGTCCTGACAGAACTATGCTTATCTGTGTAAATGAGGTGTATTATATAGATTTCACCTTATTCACATAAGCAAACACATATACATTACGGGCAAAATGCATGCATTAAATGTTATGCAAGATGTTAAGAAATTTTTTTTTAAACCTAAATAATAATATAAAAACAGAAAACTGACAAAAGCATATAAAAGCATATATCAATAATACTAAAGTAACATCTTTTCTATTTAAATTAGGTCTAGATTGCACCTAATTCACATAATGAAACATATACTGGCAAAATGCATGCATCAAATGTTGTGCAAGATGATTTGGAAAAAAAAAAACCTACAACTGAAAAAAGTAAATTAAACCTAAATAATAATATAAAAACGAAAACTGACAAAGCATATAACAAAATTACTAAAAATTAAACTAAACTGAAAATGTAAAACATTGGCTAATTCAGAATATTACGGTAATAAAAACTAGATATGTACATTTGACTTATCTTTTCAAGTAACCAATAAGTAATACCCTATGAACTTCATAGCCACACCCTAGCAACCACTTACAGCAGCCTAGCAACCACCCCATAGACTTCCATTTAATCAGATCAAAAGGGATATCTTTGGATAGAAGTGTTATGGGGGTTTTGCTCTTTTGACGCATGCTAGCAAACAGGACTTCCATCATGCATGCTACACATGCTAGCAGTGAATAGCTGCATGCTAATAGTGATTAGCTAAGTGCTAAATCAGGCTAAGAACTCTACATAACTCCATAGTAACAATCTGTGACAACTATCAACCACCTAGCAACACGAAAGCAACCACCTAGAACACCCTAGCAAAGCCCTAGCAACCACCAGAACACCCAAGCAACCACCAAGCAACCACTCATGCTACCATAGCAACTGCCTAGCAACCACTCTGGATATCCTAGCAACTGCCTAGCAACACCATAGCAACCACCCAGAACACCATAGAAACCGCCTAGCAACACCCAAACAACCATCCAGAACACCTTAGCAACCACCTAGCAATGCCTTAGCAACCACCCAGAACACCTTGGCAACTGCGAAGCAACAACCTAACTACCACCCAGGATACCCTAGCAACCGCGTAGCAACACAATAGCAACCACCCAGAACACTCCAGCAACCACCTTGCAACAACTCATAACACCCTAGCAAATCACCTAGCAACATCCTAGCAACCACCCAGAACACCTTAGCAACACCCTAGCAACTAAGTGCTGAGTTTTGCCACTGCATGCACCACTCACATTTTCTTCAGGAAATGTACATTCTAGTAATATATAAGTAATACTAGAAAAACACAACCTATTTGAACGAAGTGTATTATAGATTGCACCTCATTCATGTAAGGAAACGCATATACTGGCAAAGTGCATGGATTAAAGGTTATGCAAGATGGGTTGGATAAAAAATTAATAAATAAAACTAAAACTAAAACTTAAATAAAAATAAATTACACCTAAATTGTAATATAAAAAAGCAGAAAACTATCAAAAGCATATAACAAAATGACAAAAAATTTAAATATTAAAATAAAAGCTAATTCAAAATATTAATAGCTTGTCAAAACCACAAAAACACACCTTTTCTAAACATATATACCGGCAAGATGCAGGCAATACATTTTATGCAAGATGTTTTGGATACAATTGTCTGCCAAATGCATGACTGTAAATGTGTTTCACACAGTTTCTGACCTGGCGTCGAGAAAGCGAGACCTGAGGATCATGACGGCCTCGCAGGTGCTCTGCTTGAGCTGCATCTGGATGGTGCTGAATTTGCGGTGGATGATGTTCACCATGCGCTCGATCTCTTTGGGTGAGATGGGTCGCGTGCGAGACTGTTCCCTCAACAGGTTCATCACATGGGTAGTGAACTCATTACACGCCTGTGAACCAATCAAATTACTCATAACTGATAATGCAAAGACATCAACTAAAACTAAAACTATGAAAACATTTTTGTTAACTGAAATTAAGCTGAAATAAAATAAAATGGAAATATTCAATGAAAAATCTTGAATGAAAATGAGAAATGCTGCCTTGGCAGCTAACTGAAACGTTTAAATTGAATCACTAAAATTATTATCTGGAAATAAAAGAAATAGATAAAAGAAATGTTCTGTAAAGTTATGTATGTTTTGTATTGTTTTGTATAAATTGTCTTGCTGTGTGATATTTTTCTACTTCTTGTAAAGCGATCTTGAGGTCTTCAAAGTTACTATATAAAAAAATATTATTATTATGGTCCCACTTTATATTAAGTGGCCTTAACTACTATGTACTTACATCAAAAAATAAGTACAATGTACTTATTGTGTTCATATTCTATTGCAAAACACTTTTGCTGCTATTGAGGTGGGATACGGGTAAGGTTAGGGACAGGTTTGGTGGTCTGGGTAGGTTTAAGGGTGGGTTAAGGTGTAAGGGATGGGTCTACAGTGTAATTATAAATGTAATTACAGATGTAATTACATGCAGGTATTTTAAAAATATAAGTACAATGTAAAAACTTGTATGTACACAATAAGTGCATTGTACCAAATTATTAATTTACATGTAAGCACATAGTAATTAAGGCCACTTAATATAAAGTGGGACCATTATTATTATTAAACCTAAATATAATATTAAAAAAAGAGAAAAATTACAAAAACAAAAACAAAAAAATACTAAAAATCAAACAAAACTGAACATATAAAAATAAATGTTATTCAAAGTAAAATAAAAATTATAATAGTATATAAATAATACTAAAATAACACTACTCAATATGCGTATTTACGTGTGTTTTCAGTACACAAAATAAGTAACTTAGTTAAAAATGTAACAAAATTACTAAAAAATTAACTAAAACTATTAACATTAAGAAAACTATTAACTATAGCATTTTTGCTATTTGAAATAAATCTGAAATAAAATAAAAAATATTAGATGAAAAACTTTAAATGAAGATGAGACATGAAAAAAGACAAAAGCACATCAAGTTACTACAAATTAAACTAAATTGAAAATATAAAAATAAAAGCCTATTAAAAATATAAATTATAACCTATAATTGTAGATGAATAATACTAAAATAACACTACTCATTATGTGTGTTATGTTTTCAATACATGAAAGAAGTAACTATCTACATTTTCCCTAGTAGTTCAGATATGTAGTGTAATTTTTCCAATAAGAAGCTACTTTTCAAACAAGCAGTACCAGGATGTCTGATTGATTTTAGTGAAACTCATTTTTCTGATACAGCTGTATGTTCCTGATTAATGTAAGGTTGTGCACTGCTGTACAGACCTGCTCATATTTCTCCAGCTCGGTGTGGTAGATCTGTCTGATCTGGCTGAGTTTGGCTCTGTAGTCTGAGTGCTCGATGGAGTTATCAGCTCCCACTCCCACTGCTGCTGTTGCCGTAGCAACCGCCGCTGCCCCGCCCCTCTTCTCTGGTCCGGACACGCCCTCTGCCAGCAGCATGTTATCCAGACGCATGAGCTGAGGGTCCGGAGGATCTTCATCCTGACTGCCACGGATACTGAGACCTGCCACAACACATACGGAAAATAGGCAATTTAAATATAAAAATATGCAATAGACAAGAACTACATCTTTATATTTGGTCATTTTCAGGTGCGTCTTCTCTTAAACAGGTTCAGAAGAGTTCAGGTACATTTATACAGTATGTACACACACACACACACACACACACACACACACACACGTGTATGTACAGTATGTATCTATCTACAGTATATATAATTTTCATTTATAATATATACTTTATAATTTAATTCAATTATATATATATATATATATATATATATATATATATATATATATATATATATATATATATATACATACATACACACACAC
>NW_015505788.1:406617-407639 GCF_001515645.1 Sinocyclocheilus grahami
TACATACATACATACATACATACATACATGCATACAGTCGTTTAAAATTTTATGATGTAATTTTTAACCCAATTATATACAATTCAATATTCTATATGATATATTCAATACTGATTATGTATATATGAGTGTGTGTGTGTGTGTGTGTTTATTTGTTGTTGTTTTTTTAGCCTGTTGGCCGTGGTCAGTATGAACTGGGTAAAGATTCAAAATTTCTTCTTTTGTGTTTCACAGAAAAAATTCCAGCACACTGGTTTGGAACAACATGAGGGTAAATGATGATGAAATCCTACTTTTACAGGAAAAAGGATTCTGTTTAATGAGATAAAAAAAAATAAGATGAGCAATATCGACTTTTACAAAACAATTACGGCAAGACAAAAAGTGTGAAATAGAGCTGGTGTAAAAACACATTCAGACATGCAAAGACAATTTCTTGAACAGCTGGACCTCCCAAAGCAGGTTTCAGATAGCCAGTTATTTCTTCCTAGACAGGCCCACCGCAGACCTGCAAGCCCCTCACGTCCTCAGCCATTAACGCACGGCGCAGGATTAGTCTGCTATGACACGTTGTTTATCAGGGGTCGAGCTGTGTTTGTGCCAGCGCTGACTACAAGAGAATGATTGACAGTGGCAGGTCTCTTCACTGAGGTGGGTGGAATAAAAGCGCCGTGAGCCGTTAAGATGTGCTTCAGCGGCCACCCAACACGGCCTCCTTTAATTCCACTTTTTTGGCACTTTGATTTGATTTTTGATTTTGATTTTTTCATTTTGCAGTCAGCAGAGTGGATGGTCATGTAAGCACAGGAGAAAAAATAATATATACTGTATATGTCATTTTCATGGATTTTTTAAAACATATATATATATATATATTTATTTTATTTATGTAATCTTACAGAGAAAAAAGTGTTCTGCTGAAAAAAACATATTTTTTTACATTCTGCATTGTAACTGCTTCATAGTTAGATAGATAGATAGATAGATAGACAGATAGATAGATAGATAGATAGATAGATAGA
>NW_015505788.1:407825-411090 GCF_001515645.1 Sinocyclocheilus grahami
TGGAAAAAATTAAGAGACCACCTGAAAATTCTCAGTTTCTCTCGATTTACTGTATGGATTTGAGTGAAATGTTAATCTTTCTATAAGTTCTAATAACATTTCTTCCAAATTTCAAATAAAAATATTGTCTTTTAGAGCTTTTTTTGGCAGAAAATGACAATTGGTCAACATAACAAATGTTTTCATTTGCTGTGATTGAAAATAATAGTTTTTTCCCCCACCACATATTGATTGCTTAACTCTTCTGAAGTTAAAACATTGGTATTGTGTTGTCTAAAAATTAATATAAACATGTCTGAAAACATAGCATCTTTTTTGTTATTTGGATCAATTGTCATTTCATGCTCTAAGTCTAAATTACAACATTTTTATTTAAAATTTGGAAGAAATGGCATCAGTAGTTTACGGAATAAAACAAAAATTATGTTTCACTCAAACACATAACTATAAATCATAAACCCAGAGAAACTATGCATTTTTGGTCACTTTATTTTAAGGTCCATTATTTTAACTACGACTTTTGCCTCAATAAACTACTAATTTGCTGCTTATTAATAGTTAGTAAGATGGTTGTTACGTTTAGGTGGGATTAGAATGTAGAATATGGCCATGCAGAATATGTACTTTATAAGTACTAATAAATAACCAATATGTTAATAATAGGCAACTAGTTAATAGTGAGAATTGGTCCCTATACTAAAGTGTTACTGGATTTTCAAGTGGTGTTATTTTTTCCATAGCTGTATATATATACATAAATTAATTAAAAAATAAATTTTACACACACACGTGAATAATTTTTTTAATATAATCGTTTTTTTAATTAATTAATTTTAATTCTTAAAGGGGTCAAATGATGCGATTTCAAGTGTTCCTTTCTCTTTGGAGTGTTACAAGCTGATTGTGCATAGATAAGATCCCTGAAGTTGCAAAGACTAAAGTCTCAAAACCAAAGAGATATTCTTTATCAAAGTTAAGACTCTGCCACGCCCCCCTAAAACGGCTCGTTCTAACACGCCCCCACATATCTACCTCACTATGTGGAAATATTTGCATAATGCCGCCCAAATGTGCACGCAAAGAAAGAAGGCGTGGTTTCAGTAACCTGTTCAAATGCGGAGTTTTGCGCATCGTGTGTGTGCGTGCGTGCGTGCGTGCACGCGTGTGTGTGTGAGAGAGAGAGCGAGGGGGGGGGGAGGTCACATCACAGTGGAGTCAGCTGTCTTAAGCGTGGCTTGTGTACACTCTTAAAAATAAAGGTGCTTCAAAAGGTTCTTCAAGCGATGCCATAGAAGAACCATTTTTGGTTCCACAAAGAACCATTCAGTCAAAGGTTCTTCAAAGAACCATCTTTTTCTTACCATTTTATAATCTGAAGAACCTTCTTTCGCCCCAAAGAACCTTTTGTCAAATAGAAAGGTTCTTCAGATGTTAAAGGTTCTTTATGGAACCATTTAGACAAAAAGGTTCTTCTATGGCATCGTGAAGCACCTTTATTTTTAAGAGTGTACTGCAAACACATACCAACTTCATCACTGTGTCTGTCACGAGACTCTGTTCCCCTTTCGGGCTCTGTCTTTACATTTATTTTGAAAGATGAAGCTAGTGATTATGGTAAGGGGGCGTTACATTTCTGACGAGTGCTTGTGGTGTTCGGCCAATCACAATGCACTGGGTCAGCTGGCCAATCAGAGCAGACTGTGCTTGTCAAAGGAGGGGGCTTTGTAGAAAACTAAGCGTTTGAGGGAGGCGGGGCATAGAGGACCTACAATAATGTACAGTATTTGAAAAATAATGTGTTTTTTGAACAATAAAGCATGTCAGCATATTCTGTTACACCAAATACACAAAATAATGATCTTTAAAAAAAGCATCATATGACCCCTTTAAATCTATCTATTTGTCTATATAAAAATATAATATTAAGATAATGCCAGGGTTATCATACATAAAAAAACAGAGATTTTTCTATATTGCTTTGGTCCTCATCCTCTGTTTGCCTGATGTGTAAAAAGATGTTGATGACAGACCGAGGTCTGATTGTGTGTAAACAGGCTGAAACAGCTGTGTGCTGCTGAAGCGGCTGCCAATTTAACTTCTCCACCTGACACCTCACATCAAGCTCTCCACACAGACTCTTACGCAAACATTAGTGCCTGATATTGTCTATTTGTTTGGGATAAAACTGATTTTTGTGCATGAGGACTGTACATTATGTAATGATGCACACTGTACATGCATGAGGGTCAAAGACGAAAAAGGGTTTAAGCATAAAAACGATAAGTGTAATATTGCTTTAAATTGTTGTTGTTTTCCCCCCCCCCAAAAAAAATTCTGTTTAATTTAATAGCAATTTTGTTTTTGTTTTTCTGAGCAAAAAATAAATATCATTCCTTATTCTTTTATATATTTAATATGTACACGTCAGAATAAGCATGTTGCTTGAATTTTTACATAAATATTGTGTTATACTGAATGACAATGTAACTTTATTTCAACCAAATTTTGACATTTTATTCTCCAAATTATAGTATTTAGAAATATTTTGAATTAGCTTTTATTTTTAATTTTTTAGTAGTTTTGTTATGTGCTTTTGTCATTTTTATTCGTTTTTGTTTTTTAAAGATTTTTATATAAGTGGCCTGCATGTACAAATGTACATGCAGAGTAAAGTTTACTTTCCATTTTCTTGCAATAAAAAATATTAGATAGTTCTCAAGTGTCTTTTTCTTACCTAAGACACATTAGAAGAATTTACATAATCCTATGAATGCGATTGTAAAATACAGAATCAAATCATTAATCAAAATCGAACCACATCTGTGTCACGTGTATGTTCCCGTTGAGTTCCTGTTTTCCTTATTTGGTCCTTCCAGTTCCTTTTCACATTATTAGTATCACCTGTTCCTTGTTATTAGTTATCCTCCGCACCTGTCTGCCCCTCGTTATCTGCCCTATTTAGTTCCAACCCATGTTGAGTTTCTTTGTCTGGCATTGCATGTTGATGTCTTCTCCTCGTGCTACGTGTGTGTCCCTGTGACAAGAATAAATCCCTTTGTTTCGTACTCCTGGTCTCCTCGTAATGTTTAGTAGGCCAGCCATTTTTGACCAGCAACACCACAAATGCACTGTAAAAAATTACCGTGAATTTAGCGGTAAAAGACTGTAAAAATGCTACAGTAAAAACCTGTTACATGGTTAACGATAAATTCCCCTACTCTATACGGTGAAAAACTGTATTGGAAATTACATGTATTGGACATTA
>NW_015505788.1:411103-432971 GCF_001515645.1 Sinocyclocheilus grahami
GTATAATTTACAGTGAATAACCGTAAATTGACATTCCCAGAATTCCCTGCGTTACATTTCACATTTGATGTTTTTTTGTTGAAATAACTATGTTTCTTCTTAGTTTTTTCTTATCAGTTTTGTATATTAGGGTTGAGTGTTACACCTAATGTTGTTAAATGAATGTTTATTGCATTATTTCAGTTTCATGTGTGTTACCATGATGGTGTTTAGTGTTTGTGTGAAGGACACTGTGCACCTTCTATATATGTTATTATTTAAAAGCTGTTTGTGATGGGCTTTGGTTCATCATGTGACTTTCTCATCACCTCCTGCATTTGGTGGTTATCAATGTATTACAAAGATACAAAACAGATTTCAGTACTTCAATAAGGTTGGTATATTAACATTATATCAGTTAATGAAATTACGGTATTTAACTGTAAATTTAAGTTAAAACGTAAAAACCTGAAATGTTGCTACCGTATTTTTTACGGTTAAAATTCCGGCAACCACAGCTGCCGTTTTTTTACCGGACATTGTACGGAAATCTTTTTTACAGTGTGTGACAAGGTGGACATTTTTGGGTGAAAATTGTTGTACCCTGTATGAGCAAAGTAAGTTACTGCAATATCATCATTTTCTGTTAAAAGAAAAGTGCACAAGTCATATCAGCTACTGTTATGGTGATTTTTTTTTTGTCATTTTTGGACTTCTTTCCTTATTCACTTTCACTCTATAGGAAAAACAAGCCAGGACTTTCTGCTAAACATCTCCTTTTGTGCTTCACAGAAGAAAGTAAGTCATCCGGTGTTTGGAACGACATGAGGGTGAGTAAATGATAGACTTTTCATTTTTGGGTGAATTATTCATTTATTTGCTTGCTTGTCAACTGTTTGCCAATTGGGTGAGAACAATTTAGGATTGATTCTCTGAAAACAAGTCTCAATATCTTTCATAATAGATATTAATTAATAGTTTAGATGTAGTTGAGATATTTTTACAGGATAAAAAGACAAAAATAATTTTTTTTAAGAGTGCAATTTAGAAATTTTGCGTTAGGCCAGGCCAAGATTTATTTATTTATTTGTTTGTTTGTTTGTTTAGTTCCATTTTTAAACAATTTATGGGTAAGAAAAATAAATTCAAAGAAGCCTTAATGGATGTTTAGATATTTTACAGGATAAAAAAAATTATCATTGTTTTTTTTGTTTTTTTTTACAATATAGTGTGAAATTAGGCCGTTTTTATCCAGACTAAGCTTAAAAAGTGCACGAGAATTTATTCAACTGTTTCGAATAAATGAATGAATGAATGAATGAATGAATGAATGAATGAATGAATTAATTAATTAATTAATTTTTACTATTCAGATTTATTCAACTTTTTTTTACTATTCAATAACACACTTGATCTTTAATGAAAATGAAATGAAATGAAACAACGGATTGTCATGTTTTCCATTCATTAGGCTGGATCTTTCTAAAAGTGAATGACGTTCATGAGCTGAGGTGATTTAATAATAATCAATTTTTCTCATTTCAGCGTTATCTCCCACATTTATGCCTCAGTTCATTCACACACACACACACACACACACACACACACTGTGGGCGACTTTAACCGTTTAAAGCGCATCAGTTTCTCTCTTCACTACAAGATGAGGATCTTACAGCTGTGGCTCTAATCACTGTAATTAAGAGATAATTGGCATTAATTATTCTCACATAAGCTCATCACAAATCAACAGGCAAATGGCTGCTGCAGGTTTCCACACACGACACACCGTGGTTAAGCTCTCAGAGACACTTCGAAGCATGTGAATTTACATCACAATACATGTCTTCTCCTTACTGAAGTGTAAAGCATCTGTCAATCAAATGCAAGAGTGATCATTTATATTCAGTTCATACTGGTTTAATATTTGGATGCACATTTGGATGAAATTTGAGCTGCTGTCATCAATCAATTCTGTGCATTTATTTTTGACTGTGTCAAAAGTCATTTGCAATAGAGATTTTATAATTACAAAATAAAGCATGAATAAAATGTTTTTCCTAAGTCAAGCATCACTATTACTATTGTGCAAACTGAAGCATAGTCATTCATTTTAAACAAATCATTGGTCCATCAAATCATGCTATACTGGTTGAGATTTCAGTTATGTGTTGCAGCCAAAAAAAATCAGAGAAAAAAATCATCTGAACCATACCTTACATATCTTTCAAAAATTAAAGAGACTTGAGGATGCAGAACATAGCAACACCCTAGAAACAACCCAGAACTCCCTAGAACCACATAGCAACACCCTAAAAACTAGCCAGAACACCATAGCAACCACACAGAAATAACCTTTAAAGGGGTCATATGATGCGATTTCAAATTTTCCTTTCTCTTTGGAGTGTTACAAGCTTTTGGTGCATAAAGAAGATCTGTAAAGTTGCAAAGACTAAAGTCTCAAATCCAAAGAGATATTCTTTATAAAAGTTAAGAGTCAGCCACGCCCCCCTAAAACGGCTCGTTCTAACACGCCCCCACATTGTCACATGTCCTTCCGGACGCTCCTTCGTCAAAATTGCCGGCCGCGCCATTCTCAAGCCTGCACCTCTGCTCACTCTAGGCTGCCAATGCTCACTCTAGGCCGTGGTGTGTGCCGCTGTTTTGTTGTGAAAGCAAAACTACTTTGTTTGGTCTTCCAAAAATGGACACGACTAGAAATCAGTGGTTAAGTTGTATTTACAACACTGTTCCAGAACAGTTCAACCCAAATATTCAGATGTGTGCACTGTGCAGCACATTTTATGGAGGACCGTTTCCTGATCCTGGGAGAGTAGACTACAATGCCGACTGTAAGTACGTCTTTTATATTTAAAGAGTTTTTATATTTTATTTATTTAAAGCCAGTTTTTTGGGCATTGTAGAGTAGGGCTTGTTGTTTGTCATTTCTCCGATCACAAATGCAGACATGGTTTTATGTTTATGCGGCGCGATGCGATGCAACGCAACGCGTAAAAAGACAGTATAAGTCATTATAATCCATAATTATGTCCCCACTGGATGTAATGAATGCCTCGTTTATAATGGGTTTTCATGTTTTTGAATCATCGCTCCGGCCTAACAGGGCATCATCACAATATGGCAAGGGGCGTAACATTTACATCTCACGCTTGAGTTATTCGGCCAATCACAACGCACTGGATAGCTGGCCAATCACAGCACACCTTGCTTTTTCAGACCGATGAGCTTTGTAAAAATCAACGCGTTTCAGAAAGGCGGGGCATAGAGAAGAAACAATAATGTACAATATGTGGAAAATAATGTGTTTTTTGAACCTTAAACCGCATAAACACATTTCAGTACACCACATACACAAAATACTGTTCTTTTTAGCAGCATCATATGACCCCTTTAAACAACCCATAATACTCTAGCAAAGACATAGCAACACCCTATAGACACAACATAGAACACCATAGCAACACCCGGGAACACCACAAGAACACCAACAAACCAAATCACCCTGGCAACAACGTAGCAACACCCTAGAAACAACCCAGAACACTCCAGAAACCACATAGCAACACCCTAGACACAACCCAGAACACCACAGCAACCACATATCAAAACCACAAACCACATAGCCTAGAAACCACATAGCAATAACCTAGCAACTAGGGCTGCACTATTAATTGAAATTAAATCGCAAAGGCGATAAATCACGATTAGGCAGAAGCTGCGATTGTTATGCGTATCTTTCTGTGAAGCAGGGTTCTGTGATCAGCAGTAAATCTCCATCCGAAGGCCAGAGGGCGCTCTTGCACTGAAACTCCAAATACGCCTAGCAGAAGAAACCTAGGAAATCCCCCTGCTTTCATTGATTCAACGTGACTAATAAACACACTACGACAATATATGGTTTATCTGAGTTCGTCTTATATTTTTTATTATAATAAAGTATATAATAATGCAATGCTAATCGACATAACCTTTATCACTGCTTAGAATACTATGAAATATGTTGCGTGCCTTATTCTGTGTAAGAAGCCACATCATCTCTGACGTTATGAAGTGAGTTTGGAGTAAAAACATGTTATTAAATGGGGTACTTTCACGTGCTTTCAGATGGAGCAGCATTTACTACACAGAGACACAGTTCACTGACAAGCTACGCAAACGGCTTTCATAATCGCATTTCTTTGATTTCATAATCGCGCGATTAAATCAACATGACAATCACATTCGCTTAATCGTGCAGCCCTACTAGCAACAACCCATAGCAACCATCCAAAACATCCTATCACCCATATATCAACACTCTAGAAACCACATAAGAACACCCTTGCAACAATCTGGAACACCATAGCAACACCCTAGAAACAAACCAGAGCACCACTGCAACCACATAGAAACAGCCCATAAACAACCCAGAACATCCTGGCAACAAGGTAGAGACACCCTAGCAACCACATATAAGCTCCCTAGAAACCACCCAAAACACTCTATCAATCACATAGCAACACCCTAGAAACAAAATAGAACACAATAGCAACCACACAGCAACAACCCAAAACACCCCATCAACCAAATATAAACACACAAAACCATAAGCAACACTCTAACAACAACCTGAAACACCATAGCAACCACATAAACAAAACAACCCAGAAGCTCTGTAGCAACACATTAACAGTCATTCAGAAATATAAAACTTTTGAAGATTCCAGCAGATTCCAGCAGATCATGGCTAATTAACAGCAGGTCAGAGATGCTCAAGCTCTTCACAAGAACAGCATCCTGGGAGGAGATGTGTGTTTTTAACAGCAGGGCTGGTGCTTCATATTCTTGGACAGACACAGAAAGGTCCCACAGTTTACAATGTGCAGAATTTATCAATAAATGGTACTGTAAAAAAAAAAAAAAAAAAGATTACTGAAGTACGTTTTACTAGAAAATTAGACCCTATTTCAGTCTTTCTACTTCAAAATTTCACATTTAATTCAGCATTACTTGCCAATAATTTGTGAAATGTAATATCATTTTTTTTAAGAGAAAATTGTTGATTTTTCAAATAAATGTATATTTATAATCTTTTATGGACACCAGTTGTCACAACTGAATAAAAACAAAAAAAGGAAATTGCAACTTTTTAATCAAGCCTAATTATGAGGAAAAATGTATTGTGAGTTTATATAATAATAATAATAATAATAATAATAATAATAATATCAATTATATCTCACAATTCTGAGAAAAAGGTCATAATTATGAGATAAAAAAGTCGCAATTACCTTCCAAAGTCCTAACATGTTAAGCTTGAACAGAGAAAATTATTTTAATAATTACAGTGGAGCTTGAAAGTTTGTTGACCACCGTTGAATGTTCTATATTTCTGCGTAAATACGACACAAAACATCATCAGATTTTCACACAAGTCCTGAAAGTAGACAAAGAGAATCCAATCAAACAAATAAGACAAAAATATATACTTTGTCATTTATTGAATGATAATAATGATTCAGTGTTACACATCTGTGAGTGGCTAAAGTATCTTTGCTTTCAGTATCTGGTCTGACCCCCTTTTGCAGCAATAACTGCAGCTAAACGTTTCTTGTAACTGCTGATCAGTCCTGCACAACGGCTTGTAGGAATTTTAGCCCATTCTTCAGTACAATACTGCTTCAACTCTGTGATGTTGGTGGGCTTCCTACTATGAACTGCTTTCTTCAGAACATTTCAATTGGATTAAGGTCTGGACTTTGACTTTGCCATTCCAAAACATTAACTTTGTTCTTCTTTTAACCAATCTCTTGTTGAACGACCTGTGTGCTTGGGGTCGTTGTCTTGCTGCATGCAATTTTTTTCCATTTTCTCTATTTCTACTACCACCACAATGTTTCACAGATGGGATAAGGTTCTTATGCTGGAATGCAGTGTTTTCCTTTCTCCAAACATAATGTTTCTAATTTAAACCAAAAAGTTATATTTTGGTATTATCGGTCCACAAAACATTTCTCCAGTATTCCTCTGGCTTGTCCACATGATCTTTAGCAAACTGCAGATGGGCAGCAATGTTCTTTTTGGTGAGCAGTGGCTTCTCCTTGCAACTCTGCCATGCACACCATGGTTGTTCAGTGTTCTCCTGATGGTGGACTCATGAACATTAACATTAACATCTCTTTAGAGATGGTTTTGTAACCTTTTCTAGCCTGATGAGCAACAACAACTCTTTTTCTGAGGTTCTCAGAGATCTCCTTCGTGCCATGATACACTTCCACAAACATGATCAGTGTAACGAATCAGCTCATGACAGGAAATATGAATAATTAACCATAACTAGTTATAATTAACTATTCCTGATAGATCCCTGTTCTTTAAATAAAACAGGGCACGCATTGACACCAGATAATCATCCCATTGATTGAAAACACCTCTCAATAGATGGGCTCTAATTGCGCCTTCAAATGAACTGCTAAACCTATTTGCAACTCACAGATATGCAACATTGGATCATTTTCCAGAATAAATAAATGAAAAGGTATTTATTTTGATCTCATTTGTTTGATTGGGTTCTCTTTGTCAACTTTCAGGACTTGCGTCTTTTGGGTCATTTTTATGCAGAAATATTAAAAAAAATTCTAAAGGGTTCACAGACTTTCAAGCACCACTGTATTAATTATTTATCAATAATAAGAATTAATGAGAACAACTTTAAAGATTTAATTAATTAAATGTTAATTCATTCACAAAGAGGCTATACACATATTGCATGTGAAATGTCTATAAATCTTGCATAATCCTTAGATATGATAGCAAAACATTTCAGTTGGACTGACATTTTTGTCATTTTAGTTTTAATTTTTAACTCTACATACCAGTCTGAGATCACTAGTTTGTTAATAAATCGGAATAAATTGTACATTGATTTCAGTCTTGGCAAAGGCGACAAATAATAAATATCACTGTTTTACTCACTTAGAAATCTTTGTTCTTCGTTGTGCATAAGTTGCATAAGTTTAATTTGATTTGTGTGTTTCTAAATCCTAAAGCTTTGTCCTAAAGCTTAAAAATGTCCAGGTATTAAATGAAAAAAAAATCCCAGCTTCTCAATGCCGTCTCAGACGTTTGGACCTGCTGTGCAAAACAACATGAATAATGACCAGCTTACAGGTTTCAGGGCATGTTGTCGATAGCGACAGATCAATTCGAAAGTCGTTTTCGCCTCGAAAGTAATTTTGTCTTTGAGGAGTCATTTCATGGCTAAAGCGTGTGGCCGCGTGTTATCACTGCAGGCAAACGACCCGCAGGAACCTTTCCAAAAGAGGTTTGCAGAGATATTATATGTTGTCAAAACACAGCCTGATGAGAGAAACAGCAGGTTTAGCACTGCAACGATTTTGTGTCACTTGAAAGCACGCTTCACTGGAACACAACAATCCAAATACTGATCCCAGACGCAATCTGAGAACTCAAATCATAGATTTCATGCAATAATTCAGACACATGCCATGACTGGAAGCCTGTTTCCGCCACGGGACAAAAAAAATATTTCAAAGACAAATAAATAAAGAATTTCTGACTTTACATTTCACAAATTCAGACTTTATATTTACATAATCCAGACTTTATATCTCAGAATTTTAACTTTACATCTCGCGATTCTGACTTTACATCTCATTATTCTGACTTTACATCTAACGATTCTGACTTTACATCTCGTTATTCTGACTTTACATCTCACGATTCTGACTTCCTTTACATCTCACGATTTTGTCGTTACATTTCACAATTCTGGTTATTCTCGTTATTCTGACTTTACATCTTGTTATTCTGACTTTACATCTTGTTATTCTGACTTTACATCTAACGATTCTGACTTTACATCTCGTTATTCTGACTTTACATCTCACGATTCTGACTTCCTTTACATCTCACGATTTTGTCGTTACATTTCACAATTCTGGTTATTCTCGTTATTCTGACTTTACATCTCGTTATTCTGACTTTACATCTCACGATTCTGACTTCCTTTACATCTCACGATTTTGTCGTTACATTTCACAATTCTGGTTATTCTCGTTATTCTGACTTTACATCTCGTTATTCTGACTTTACATCTCATTATTCTGACTTTACATCTTGCGATTCTGACTTTACATCTCACGATTCTGACTTTACATCTTGTTATTCTGACTTTACATCTCACGATTCTGACTTTACATCTTGTTATTCTGACTTTACATCTCACGATTCTGACTTTACATCTTGTTATTCTGACTTTACATCTTGCGATTCTGACTTTACATCTCACGATTCTGACTTCCTTTACATCTCACGATTCTGACATTATATCATGAAATTCAGACTTTATATCTCACAATTCTGAAAAAACAAATGAACGGAATATGAAAGTCACGATTCTGTCTTTACATCTCGCGATTCTGACTTTACATCTTGTTATTCTGACTTTACATCTCACGATTCTGAGTTTACATCTCGTTATTCTGAATTTACATCTCGTTATTCTGACTTTACATCTCACGATTCTGACTTCCTTTACATCTCACGATTTTGACTTTACATCTCGTGATTCTGACTTTATATCATGAAATTCAGATTTTATATCTCACAATTCTGAAAAAACAAATGAACGAAAGACTCGTTTCTCATAAATTATCTTATGCATTATAATGATTTCCTAATTCGGAATATGATTGTCACGAATCGGGCCTCTGTGGCTCTCTCCGACGGCCTCCGGAGGGCACCCTCTCCCGAGTACTAACGTTCATGGACTACATTTCCCAGACACCCCGTACCTGGGGCTGATTACGGCACAGGTGTTCCCCCTTCACTTCCCTATTTAAGCAGCTCCCAGACTCTCTATGTTTGCGAAGTCTTGTATTGCCCTGGCTACATTTCTGAGCGTTTATCCACTATCTTGTCATCTCTTGTGTATTACCTCGGACTGTTCTTACTAGTGTGATTC
This sequence comes from Sinocyclocheilus grahami, assembly GCF_001515645.1. NCBI lineage: Eukaryota > Metazoa > Chordata > Actinopteri > Cypriniformes > Cyprinidae > Sinocyclocheilus > Sinocyclocheilus grahami. The sequence goes on from NW_015505788.1 coordinate 420,066, forward strand.
TCTGCCGCCTGCCCCGACCCTCGCTTTGCCACTGTTTATTCTCTTGGATTACCCCTGCTGTACGTGACGCTGTTGACTGAATACTGCCTGTTTTACTCTGCCTGTCATTCTAATACAAGCTGCAAATGGATCCGCACGCCTCTGACTCAGCGTTACAATGATCAAGACTGCATGAGTAGATATGTTTGGGGAATTCGGTTGTTGAAAATATAACATTTAAATGAACAAAATTACTTGAATAAACATTAGTTCATTTTGATGAGTGATATCGAATGAGAGAGTCAGTAAAATGATCCGATCTTCCCATCACTACTCTCCTCCGTTTTTAAAAACACATGGGAACTATTCACAGATATTTGCTCCTAAAATACTGGCTTTAATAAAGTCCCATGTATGTATTGATTTAGACTCCATGAAGACACACTAAACTGAAATGGGTGGGAAAATGAGGAAGCAGACAAAGATGGACATTCATATAGTACATGATTCAGGATTAACCTGTGCACACACACCAGCCAATCAGATCCTGATATAAGCTCACTCACTGGCCTCATTAGCCAGCTATACCTCGTTAAAGATGGCAGACTCTCAGTGGAATGCACGTTAATTATGCTAATCAGGAGAGCGCTGCTCAAAGTATAGTGTTAATGTCCCGTTTAGAAACACAGTCTCCAGTGTCTGGCTAATGAGGAGGCGCTAATCGCGACGTGTCCGTTTGCTGCATTGTTAGGAGCCGCTCGTTCTGGACCTGTTCTTACATTGAAAAAACAACTAGAAAAATGGAAAGAGAAACATTTTATGGCGAAGCAAAGATCAAACTTCCATAATACACCCCTAAAAAAAAAACCTTATTTATTTTTACAATAATGCATCATTTTTTATAAAAACATTATTTAACATTAAATAATTTTTAATTTTAAGAACAAATGTAATTAATTATACAGAGACCATGCTTCTTCTTTTCAATCTTTTCAATTTTTATAGTCTCTCCCCAACCGATCCAGAACAGACTGTCTTATAAGAAATGAATTTAAAAGTTACTATTATTAAAAGAATAGAATAAAATCAATAAATTAATAAATAAGGACATATAATATAAATGATAGTGTATATATAGATTTAATTTACTTTTGTAGGTAAAAACTAAACATATAATACACTTTTGTGCAATAGAGTGGAAGAACACTTCATTTCCCAGAATTAATCACCTGCATTGAAAAAAGTAAATTCCTTTTCCTGTCATTCCATTTCAGTTTCCTATGTGTTATGGCCAATTCAATTCATACCGATGAAGTGAAAGGAGCCAAATCTTCAATTCTGAATACACGACCCTGATGTCTTCGCTGCCAGTATGTGAAGGTAAGTAGGCAACAAGACCTATCTACAAGACCTACGTTCACAAAATATCTTGTCCATTAAAATGCCTTCATCTGGTCAGTTTTAAAGGCAGCATTTTTCTAAGGATCTTCTTGCATTGCATGGTCACATTTCAAAACATTTCCTCAGTCGTAACCAGATTAACTGGTAAATGTCGAGAGGTCATTCCTGAGGAAAGGCCAAGCCATGAAGCTTGGTGGAAGCTAATGTGAACTGTAATTCACCTCTGACGCTCATGCTTAGTCATGTAGATTTATTGATGGAAACTGTAAATGAAGGCCACTGAGAACGTCCATTGCCCGTTAGTGTGTGTGCAGCAATTTTTCTGGAGCAGGAACTATCGATCGATATGATTTCCCAAGACTCCTCGGAGTCGGGCGTAGGAGGGGAATGTCTTTTCAATGTTCTCTCAAGGACCCTCTGAATGAACACTTTACTACGGCTTCTACAGCTTTCCTCTAAGCAGCTGTGAGCTTTAACACTGTCTGTTGTAGATATTCTTACCCGAAGGTCAGATATTAAGGAACATTTATTCACGATCATGTCATTCCAAACCTGAATGAATTTCTTCAATATTATCTAAAGCAATCTCTGAGCTGCTCTTTTCTATACAATGAAAGCATGTAGTTACTGAGCCGACAAACACACAAATGGTCAGGTTACCCCAGGTAACAAACTGAGGTTATAAAAATGTTGTGGGAACATTGTTTTGAAATGTTTCTAAAAAGCTGAAATATCCAGTTTTCTTTTTGTGATTATAACCGTATTTAAGGGTTATAAAAACGTTTCTTACAGCGTTCTACTAAATTTATTTTCACCCAAAATATAACGTTATTTAAATGTTTTTCTTTTTAATTCCCAAAATGTTAAAATGTCCAGTTTTTCTTCATCATGACGTCATTTAAACGTTTCTTAGAATGTTCATCAAGTACAAATAACATCATAAGGATGTTTTGAGAATGTTGATCTCGGAATGTTTTCTCTCAAGATTATGAGAGCATATATCAAATAACTTTAAAAATGTTGTGAGAATGTTCCCTATTATCTGGTATATTGTCAAATCATATGATAACATTGTGTAGAGTGTAATTTTAAGACAATATTTACTGAAAATATCCCTCTGTGGTATAACTGTCAAATGCAGATGCACATAGATTTTTTTTATTTATTTACTTTATCATTTATTTATACTGTTCCAAAATTTGAGTAAGATTTTTGTTGGGGAAAAGTCTCTTCTGCTCACCAAAGCTGCATTTATTTGATCTGCAGTAAAAACAGTAATTTTGTTAGATACAAGTAATTTTATTAAATTGAATAAAAGTTATATATAAAAACTTACTGATGCCAAATTTGTGGAACGGTGGTGTACATACAAAAACAAAACAACAACAAAAATAAAATAAAATAAAAAGGAGACAAAAAGGAGATAATAATACAAATAAAAATAGAAAATGTAAATAATTTAATACATGAAAGTGGAGCACTAAAATGTACATACAAATAGATTATACGTGAACTAAGAACATAAATGATATGTAAATGATATGCATTGCAATATTAATATCCATGAAACATTCAGATGGTGATGTTCAATTTTTATTTGCAGATCTGATGCAATGATATTTAAAATAACCTAGAAAAATATAAACAAGCAATATGTTAAACTATTGTACTAGGTAGACTTAATTTTTACATCTCAGGGACGAAGAAGAATGCATGTTGTCTTTATAAAAAGCATTATTATTTGTAAATCAGCAGGTTGTAAAGAAAACATTTTCATCTCAACTTTTTGATTTATCTTGTCAGCAGCTGTACGAATGCTTTGAAAATGGTGTCTTTTATCGGTGAAATTCAGCTGCGAAAACTCCCTCTGCATTCGACTTCTGCAGCAAACACGAATATAAACACCGCCGTCCCTGAAGCGAACTGTCTTGGTTTCTCTTAGGTTGTTGTCTCACCTGTATGGTAGCTGTCAGGGATTGATTCTTTCATCTAGAACAAGGGAACAAAGACTGCTTTTAGGTGGTGCCAAGAAAAGCACCAGAGCCAAGGTGAAGTAATGCGTGCCTTGTCTCCAGTGGAGCGTACGGCTTTGATCAGACGTACACAACGGTTTTGGCACACAAGAGCTTGAAAAGCCCAAACACACCATATAATGGGTATGTGTGTGCTTGAACCACACCTGACTCCTCTGCCCTCATCTGAAATGTATGAACCGCGTGTTTTTGACAGACTGAATAACAATGTGCTCTTAAAATGTCCTCATGAAAATACTGAATCGTGCATTTGCACCGGAGACCGAAAAATGGGTGCATGACTAGAACTTAATATTGTGTCTTTTTTGTTATTAAAGGGACAGTTTAACCAGATCAAAACCAGTCGATTAAAACATGGAAAACAGAAAGGATTTAAGTTAGATTTTCTTCTTTTGTATTTTAGATAAAGGCTTTTTGTTCAAATTGTTGGTCAGGAATTTCAGACTTCTTTTTCTTTCGGACAACAACACACTGTAAAAAAAAAAACTGTGACATTTACGGTAAAATACCGGCAGCTGTGGTTGCCAGAACTTCACCGTAAAAAAATATGGTAGCAACATTTTAGGGTTTACAGGCTTAATCTAAATTCACAATAAAATACCGTATTTCATTAACTGATGTAATGTTAATAAACCAACATATTTAAGTACTAAAATCTGTTTTGAACCATTGTAATGCACTGATAACCACCAAAAACTGGTGGTGATGAGAAAGTCACACGATGAACTAAAGCTCATCACAAACAGCTTGTCTGCGAGCTGAGGAGGGCAATACTTATATATAGAGGGTGCACAGTGTCATTCACACAAACACTAAACCCCATCATGGTGACACACATGATACTGAAATAATGCAATAAACATTCATTTAACAACATGTGTTGTTACTAGTGTAACTAGTGTACACAACTGATAAGAAAAAGCTAAGAAGAAATATGTTATTTCAACAAAAAAACATAAAATATGAAGTGTCATGCAGGGAATTCTGGGAGTGTCAATTTACGGTTTTTCACTGTAAATTATACAATGACTTTTTCTTTTTCACTTCCAAAAACCGTATTTATAACAGTATTTTACTGTAGAATCACATTAAATGTAATTACATTTATTCACCGAATATAGTATGGAAACTTACTGTTAACCAGTCAACAGGTTTTTACTGTAGCATTTTTACAGTCTTTTACTGTTAAAATCACAATCATTTTTTACAGTGCAGAAGGGAAATAAAAAAGGCTGTATCCTTATTTTCATTGCTATAAAATTTATTAAAATCTACTGAACTTTATAAAGCAAGTGTTCCTATTGTTCAATTTGATTTTTATAGGTTATTTTACATGCCACTGCATCTACTCTGAAAATAAAAGTAATCTATTAACTTAATTAAAAGGATTTAAGTTCGATTTTATTGTTTTGTAGCTTAAAGTAAGAGTTTCAGACTTCTTTAGCTTTTGGCTAGAAACCACAGGAAAAAATCTGCAAAGAATTAAGCAAAATCTAACTTTTAAATTAAGTAAAATATAGGTTATTTTAAACACAACTACATCAGATGTATTAAATGACTGACTTTAAAGGGATAGTTCACCCCAAAATGAAAATTTGATGTTTATCTGCTTACCCCAGGGCATCCAAGATGTAGGTGACTTTGTTTCCTCAGTAGAACACATTTGATGATTTTTAACTCCAACCATTGCAGTCTATCAGTCGTATAATGCATGGCAATGGTAACAAAATCTATGAGAGTAAAAAAAACATGCACAGACAAATCCAGATTAAACCCTGCAGCTCGTGACGACACATTGATGTCCTAAGACACGAAACGATCAGTTTGTGTCAGAAACCGAACAGTATTTATATCATATTTTACCTCTAATACACCACTATGTCCAACTGTCTTTGTGCCCGCGCACGGCTTCCGGTGCGTGAGGTGTGTACTAGATGTACTTAATGTATTCAATATTATGTTGCGAGGTTACATAGAATTTCTTTAGCAGTTTTTTGCACACAATTTTGAGTAATTTCAATGGTTAAAAAAATCTACTTAACTTTATAATGATAAGTGTTTCCATTGTTCATTTAGATTTTTCTAGGTTATTTTAAATACCATTGCATCAAATGTGCAAATAAAAGTTATCTATTAACTGAAAGGATTTAAGTTACATTTACTCACACACTTTATTCAATATTATGATGCAAGGTTAAGTAGATTTTACTTAATTTCATTTTCAGGTTTTGGAACACACTTTTGAGTCATCATTAAATCTTTATAATGCAAGTATTCCATTGTTCATTTAGATTTTTTAGGTTATTTTGATTACTCTGTCAGATCTGCAAATAAAACTTATTAGAGCGTGTTTTGAATATTTAAATACGCTGCCAAGCCAAGAATCCTATTTCTGACTTGTAGATGTAAAGTCAACATTAAATGCTGTTCACAACCCATTTAACTTCTGTAATGATGCATTTACAAGTGAAAGAGGATATTTAATGATATTATTGATTGCAAAGTTGGCATTTCATATGAATCCAGTACCCAAAGAAGGGTTTTTATCAGGGACTGATAAAATGTAGATGTATTGCATTCAAATTTATAAAGCGAGATACTTTATTAATAAAAATAATCATATTAAACAATTCCAATAAAAAAGTAAGTTTACAATTGCCAGATTGCAACTTGGCTCATGATTAGAGAATGTGCATGCACAGGTTCTCCAGTAAATAGAGCTCAGCCAGAATTGATAGTTTGGCAAGTTTGACAAGATTTTGAAAAAGTTGCATTACCTACAGCAGTGGCCTAAAGCTTTAGTTTGACATTTGGATAACATTTCTTTTCCCTTCATACATCCATGCATCCTCGTCTGATCTCTCTCACCTCTTCTCCGCGAGGTATCATAAATTAAGATGGGTCGTTTCTCCAGAGTGTCTATCTATCATATGTATGAAGTGGACTGATTCATTATGACTGTGTGTGATATATATATAGCAGCCACTCAAGAGGGTCAAGAGTCCAGGAGAGCAATTAAAGCAGTCGAGCAGACATCAGCATCTTAAAACAAACACTATGAGGCTGAGATTTACTGCTACTCTTCATTACGGACACGAACTGTTCTAAGTTATGCATGTGACTCTTTCATAAGCATGGTATCAATCATAATATCCATGAGTGTCAACTGTAAGAATGACATTTTTACCTTTAGTCAGTCATCCATCCTCAGTCACTGTTTACATGAAATGTAATTAAACCAGTTTCATCTCACATGAGCCTTGCCTTTTGCCAGTCTCAGTGTTTTCTGTTATTGGATTTGAAAGTAACATTTTCTTTTCAATTTTTTTTATTTTTTCCTTTATTAAGAAAATACATGAAATTCCTGAATTATCATGCGGAATATCATGTAATTGTTTAAAATTTTGAATTCTGTCCATCTTTCTTAAGTGGTATATAAGAATATCATGCGCAATATCATGTGTTTGTTAAAATTTTTCTTTCTGCCAAAAAGGAAAAGAAAAAAAATGCCATCCCTATTTTCAAATCAAGCAAAATCTACTTAACTCTACAAAGCAATTCTTTTTCTAGGTTATTTTAAAAACCATTGCATTAGATCTGCAAATAAAAGTTTGATTTACTCACTCATTATATTCAATATTATGTTGCAAAGGTATCTGTTGATTTTCAGACAAAATGAGATAAAAATTCAAATAAAAACAGAAAATGTAAATAATTTAAAGGGGTCATATGACGCTGCTAAAAAGAACATTATTTTGTGTATTTGGTGTAATGCAATGTGTTTATGCAGTTTAAGGATTAAAAAACACATTATTTTCCACATACTGTACATTACAGATGCACAGATGCACAATGGCGCCGACGCTGATGGCTGCCTCCATGGCGTGCTCTGCAGTTGTTTTTATGTTTTTGTTAGTTTGTCCTGTCTTTAGTTATATCCCTGCAATCAGTTTCACCAGAGACGAATTGCTGGACATTCGGAAGTACACACCACCCGATATTTCACCGGTTTTCGACTATTCGGATGTTTTGCTGGACATTGTTGTCGGGGGAGCTGTTCTGATTCTGATCTTCTTATTATTGTTTCTCCTCTATGCCCCGCCTTTCTGAAACGCGTTGATTTTTACAAAGCTCATCGGTCTGAAAAGCGAGGTGTGCTGTGATTGGCCAGCTATCCAGTGCATTGTGATTGGCTGAATACCTCAAGCGTGTGACGGAAATGTTACGCCTCTCACCATACTGTGATGCCCTGTCCGGCCGGAGCGTCGAGACAAAAACATTAAAACCCATTATAAACGAGGCATCCAGTGGGGACATAATTACTGATTATAATGACTTATACTGTCTTTTTATGCGTTTAAAGACACTTTATAGAACAGCCTTTAAGCACAGACCCATTGTAGGCTACTGGTTCAGGAAACAGTCCTTCATAAAATTCGTCACACAGCGTCACACACTTCAGACTAGAGTGAGGAACGGCCGGCGGATTCGACTAAGGAGCGTCCGGTGGGCTTGCGGCAACCACATGTGACGACCCTGGGCTGGACTCCGCTTCGTCCACTGTGAAAGCCGATCTGGCGATCCACAGCACAAAGTTGATGTATTTCCTCAGCAACCATCACGGATCAGCTCGAGGCATGACGAAGCAGATATCGTCCTCTTTTGGAAGGCCAACAAAAGTAGTTTCGCTTTCACAACTAAACACACAGGATTTGAGACTTTAGTTTTTGCAACTTTACAGATCTTCTTTATGCACCAAGAGCTTATGGAAAAATTTAAATAGCATCATATGACCCCTTTAATACCGGTACATGAAAGTGGAGCACTAAAATGTACACACAAATAGATTGTAGGTGAACCAAGAACAAAAAATGATATGTAAATGATATACATTGCATTTCAATATTAATATACATGAAACATCCAGATGGTGATGTAGAACTTTCGCACAATTAATCCATCCATCCATCCCTCCATCCCTCCCTCCCCCAAATTACCCTTACATAACCAAGGAACGTTCTCAGATCTTTGACTAACGTTCTAGCTAGGTTCTCTCAAAGTTAAGAACAAACACTCTTCCAATAATGTTAATCAAACATTTCTTAGAAGTTAGTTGGTCTTTGATAATGTTCTCAAAACATTAGCACAAAAAAAGTTATTTATAAATCGTTCACGGGACATTTTTTCTGAAACATTTTAGTTGGACGTTCGTCAAACTATTTTTTCCAGAACATACAAAAGTAACTTTCCCATAATGTTTACAAATGGAATGTTTCAAATACTTTCAATACTTTCAATTTCAATACTAATGTTCAGAGAACATTCCAAAAAAAACGTTCCAAAAAAACAGGAACGTTAGCAAAACATTCTTAGAATATATTTTTGTCAGTTGGTTCAGAGACCATTCAAGTAACATTCCTATAATATTTTCAAAATGATCAAATGGAACGTTTGAATAACCAAGAAAAAAACATTTAAAACATTTTTTTTTTTAAACTGACTTCTGAACATTCAGAAAACAAACAAAACTTGCATATCTTAATGGTATTGTTGCTGAGTAGAGGTCATAGTTGTGTGATCCAAATGTCCTCTGACCATCTTTAATGTGCAATACACTCTAAAAAATGCTGGGTTGTTTCAACCCAACTTTGGGTCAAATATGGACTAACCCAGCTGTTGGGTTAAATTTTTACATTCAATTTTTAACCCAAAAGTTGGGTTAGTCCATATTTGACCCAAAGTTGGGTTGAACCAACCCAGCATTTTTTAGAGTGTACAATCACCCTTTAAATATGTGGCCGCAAGCAAGTGTCCACTGATTACTGTAATCTATCACATTACAGTACAATTATAGGACATATTAGAGCAAGAAAACATTCAAATCTTATTGGTCTGATGAAAGCGCTGACGACAGCACCCACTTTATCACGTTAAGATGTTTAAGCGGGAGAGGAATGTTTCCTTTGTAAATGCCTATGAAAGTTTACTTTTCTGAAAAAGATGTATTTTTTTATTTTAATAGACAAAGATTACCACCAAATGTGGCCTTTATTGTTAATCTTTGTTTGATTATGGGGAAATACCAGATACACATAAACAGAAATGGGCTAAAGGAAAACCCAACTTTTTGTTATTTCAGATAGATATGAAAAATGATATTGAGTTAGGCCTACTACTTGGGTTGAAAAACAGTAAAGCAAAACGCACTAGGTCTCTTTGTGAAGCTTTTATGTTATTTATATGATGATCTCCAACCTGTTCTTTTTTTCTGTTTAGTTTATTATTATTTTTATTTATTTTATTTTTTACATGTATTATTATTTATATTATACTGTATATTTTCTATTTCTTTGTTGTAGCTTATATTTGTCGGTCACTCTGAGTTGTCAGGTCTGATAAACGAGAGCCGAGCTGTTCAATTTCACATTTCGTCCTCGTCATATCCATGCACGGTGATCATGCGCCACTGACCCGCGGAGGGCGGGCAGGAGGATATTGATAAAACAATTATCTGCTCGCTGCTCATTTGATTTTCTATTTCAATTACCGCCAGCGAGGACGGGAACGGGGAGGATTGCACTATTGATTTTTTTTTCTCTGTGACAGGAGAGTGCGAGACTCCTTCACAGGCTGCTTTGATGACACCGCAGCCGTGTAATAGCACGCTGTCTCGTGTCCTTGTCTGGTTTTAAAGTCTCACTTGTTGCAATTATGTGTTTGGGGAGAAACGGATGTTAAATTACTGTGTTGAGGCAAGACACTACAGGCAAACCCATTGTTTTTTAGGGAAGTCGTGGCCTAATGGTTAGAGAGGCAGACTTGTAACCCAAAGGTTGCGGGTTTGAGTCTCGTACCGGCAGGGATTGTAGGTGGGGGGGGTGAATGTACAGCGCTCTCTCCCACCTTCAATACCACGACTGAGGTGCCCTTGAGCAAGGCACCGAACCCCCAACTGCTCCCCAGGCGCCGCAGCATAAATGGCTGCCCACTGCTCTGGGTGTGTGTTCACGGTGTGTGTGTTCACTGCTGTGTGTGTGCACTTTGGATGGGTTAAATGCAGAGCACTAATTCTGAGTATGGGTCACCATACTTGGCCACATGTCACGTCACGTTTTTTTTCATGCACTATAGGCTATTTTGCTTCTATGACTTGTCTTGTTTCAGACTAGGAAAAAGAAAACATCCAAAATACACATTTAATTCCTATTATGTTTTATCTATTTGAATATTTGAGTTTTTTTCTCCACTTCAGTAGCACTTACATACACTAAAACGTTTTTACACTAAAAGGTATTTACTGAGGGGGTTGTTCATATGTCATTCACACTGATGTACTATTAAAACATGGTGAACATTTATTTATTTTTTATGCCTGTTGTTGACAGTATTTTCTGATTTTTGGAGTGATAAAAAGAGATCCCTCAAAAATCCCTTTTGTAATAACCTTTAACTCTAACTATTTGGAACCTGGCTTTATCCAGTAAATCTATGCACATATCTGGAAAAGTTGTAATACAAAAGAATCGTCTTAATCATGTGGGGAAATTATGGTTATTACATTTTTACCCTATTCACCTGTGGTGCCTTGCCTTAAGAAATAGCAAGATTTTAGAAAGGCTAAGAGACTAAAAAAGTTACTATATGTTTTGATAGAAGATTATGAAGATTCATATTATTTTTTTTATTATCTAAAAAGACCAGGAATGTATATTAAGAAAGTAAATGTGATCATTTTTGATTTTGACGTTAAAGCTGTTCTTGCCAATAAAAAGCTGTCAACAAATATTTTTGTTGACTAGTCGAAGAGTCATTTAAAAAACCCATTAGTCATAGCCTAGCATGTCAGTTATGAGCTATGATGATTAATCAATGTGAAAACAAAACAAAAAAATCACTCAAATAGTCGAATAATCATCAGATTAGTCCATTTATCAACATAAGAGCTAGTTGCAGCCCTATAGTGTGTTATCACTTTGTAGCACCATGCATATCAGTTAAAAGCCCTTTAAACTTGATCTAATCAACTCAAACCATGAGATTCCCAGGAGACTCTATTGACATGACTGACAGACAGTCATAAACCAAACCTGCTAAACAGCGATATAAAAGAGCTGCAATGATAAAAGACAAGGGAAAAGAAGAAGTGCACTGTGGGAAAATCAAGCCCAGTGCAAAGCATTTATGAGCTCCTCCTTTTAACAAACCAGGGTGATCTCAATCATATTCATAAACAATATCAACATACTGACAGCATCTATAGTGTAAATGCATGTGCAGCTTTAAAGGTCTACATATGTTTACAAATCATTTGAAGACTGGTCTGAACTGGAACTGCAGACCCAAACAGGTGACCAACTCCAATAGTCAGACTCAAACACAGCGGGACTCTTGTTTCTCAGTAAATGAAGAAACTTTCAAATGCATTTTTAGTCCAAACTAATTTATAAAGGAAATCCAAATTGTGCATTATTTGTAATTAGCATAAAACTAAACAAGTATGAAATATAAGTGAAACAATGCCAAAGTGATGGTGAAACATTGTATATTGCATATGTTATATGCAAAATTCATTGAATGTTATTGCATCTATAATACATGTTGAATTAAAATTGTTAACAAATTACATAACAGTTAAAGGGGTCATATGATGCGATTTCAAGTTTTCCTTTCTCTTTGGAGTGTTACAAGCTCTTGGTGCATAAAGAAGATCTGTAAAGTTGCAAAGACTAAAGTCTCAAATCCAAAGAGATATTCTTTATAAAAGTTAAGAGTTAGCCACACCTACCTAAAATGGCTCGTTCTAACACACCCCCACATACCTACATCACTATGTGGAAATATTAGCATAATGCCGCCCAAATGTGCACGCAAAGAAAGGCGGCGTGGTTTCAGGAACAGCAGTAGTGTTGAAGCAGCATGTCAGGGAGACGCTGTGTGTTTCAGTGCGAAAGCAAAAGCACTTTATTTGGCCTTCCGGAAGTAGATGCAATTAGGAATCATTGGTTAAGATTTATTTACAACAGAACAGCACAACCCAGATGTTCGAATTTGTGCAACGCATTTTATGGACGACAGTTTTTTGAACCTAGAAGAGTACAAGGCTGGCTGTGCACAAAGGTTATTTCTAAAAAAAAAAAAAAGGGTCAATTCCGACTTTGCTATGACAATCTAGCGCTTCTGAATCAGCGACTGTAAGTATGTTTTGTTATTAGTTTAAGTATTTGCTATTGACGGTTCAAATGTGGAGTTTTGCGCAGCGCAGAGTAACGCGTCGTATGTGTGTGTGTGAGTGTGTGTGTGTGTGTGTGTGTGTGAGAGTGTGTGAGGGGAACAGGGTCACATCACAGGAGAGGGAACTGTCTGTCAGAAATCATAGCACGTCAGCTGTCTTAACCGCGGCTTGTGTACTGCATCATCACTGTGTCTGTCACGCGACTCTGTTGCCCTTTCAAGCTTGAACTGATTGTAAAACTAACAACATTATTAACTGTCT
>NW_015505788.1:433058-433624 GCF_001515645.1 Sinocyclocheilus grahami
TACATTTCCGACGAGTGCTTGCGGTGTTCGGCCAATCACAATGCACTGGGTCAGCTGGCCAATCAGAGCAGACTGCGCTTGTCAAAGGAGGAGGCTTTGTTGAAAACTACGTGTTTGAGAGAGGCGGGGCATAGAGGACCTACAATATACAGTATTTGAAAAAAAATAATGCTTATTTCTTTCCTACTTTTGTAATTATATTTCTGCATAAAACAGAGTAATATATAATATATCTCTTTTAGAACATTTCCATAATAGTCTTTATACTTCATACTCAAAAAAGGGCTTTCCTTCTTTAAAGGGATAGTTCACCCAAAAATGAAAATTCTGTAATTAATTACCCACCCTCTTGTTGTTCCAAACCCATAAGACCTTCGTTTATCTTCAAAACACACATTAAGATATTTTTGGTGAAATCCGAGAGTTTTCTGACCCTCCATAGACAGCACCACATTCAAGCCCCAGAAAGGTATTAAATATAATGCGATTTCAAGTTTTCCTTTCTCTTTGGAGTGTTACAAGCTCTTGGTGCATAAAGAAGATCTGTAAAGTTGCAAAGACTAAAG
>NW_015505788.1:434368-439890 GCF_001515645.1 Sinocyclocheilus grahami
AGAGTACAAGGCTGGCTGTGCACAAAGGTTATTTCTAAAAAAAAAAAAAAAGGGTCAATTCCGACTTTGCTATGACAATCTAGCGCTTCTGAATCAGCGACTGTAAGTATGTTTTGTTATTAGTTTAAGTATTTGGTTTTAAAATGACGGTTCAAATGTGGAGTTAGAATTTGCGCAGCGCAGAGTAACGCGTCGTGTGTGTGTGTGTGTGTGTGTGAGGGGAACAGGGTCACATCACAGGAGAGTGAACTGTCTGTCAGAAATCATAGCACGTCAGCTGTCTTAACCGCGGCTTGTGTACTGCATCATCACTGTGTCTGTCACGCGACTCTGTTGCCCTTTTGGGCTTGAACTGACGGTAAAACTAACGACATTATTAACTCTATAAGTCTATAACTCTATAAGACTAGTTTTTATATTTACTTTGAAAGCTTGAAGCTCGCGATTATGGTAAGGACCTTACATTTCCGACGAGTGCTTGCGGTGTTCGGCCAATCACAATGCACTGGGTCAGCTGGCCAATCAGAGCAGACTGCGCTTGTCAAAGGAGGAGGCTTTGTTGAAAACTACGTGTTTGAGAGAGGCGGGGCATAGAGGACCTACAATAATGTACAGTATTTGAAAAATAATGTGTTTTTTGAACATTAAAGCATGTCAACATATTCTGTTACACCAAATACACAAAATAATGATCTTTAAAATAGCATCATAAGACCCCTTTAATGCATTTATCTTATTATATTGCATATGTTATATTATATTGCATATACCTGTATATTGTAATTTAAAAATCAGTAAATCTTGAAGGATGTCAACTGTGTCTCTAAAGTTGTTCATTTATATAGATGTTGATATTGTATGCTGCTGCCTATCCAAATGTATGAAATATGCGTGCTAGAATGAATATGAATACTAATGAGATTAAAAGAACAAACAAATATTGCATTGCGGAACATATGAGGTTTTAGGCCGTTCTGCTTTGCGGCAAATTTTAAGCTTCCATTTGTTGCCTTATTTTTTCATCTCAGAAAAATGAAGTATATACCAACCTCCAAAACGGATATGAATAAAATATCAGTTTCTTCTCCTCAGCAGCAAATGAGGGTTACTTGCCTTGTTAAGGCAGAGAACATGCTGATTAAATTTTCATTTCACTGCAGTCTTTTTGCACCACACTTTCTGCTCTGAAATATCTGCTGGACGAGGATCGATCTATCTATCTATCTATCTGTCTATCTGTCTATCTGTCTGTCTGTCTAATCAGTGTTAATTTACTATTATTTATGTACTATTATAGTATTTATAATTTTTTTTAAATTAGCTTTTATTTTTTATGTTTTCAGTTTTCATTTAAATTTTTTAAAGTTTCAGTAATTTTGTTATATGCTTTTGTCATTTATTTATTTATTTTTATTTTAGGGCTAGCACACAAAATATCTCTACCTGTCAGATATCACTGAAATATGTATTGTGGGAAGTCACCTCTTTGACACTGCTCTGTTAGCCAATCAGAATGCATGGAGGCGGTAGTGTTAATTTACTATTATTTATGTACTATTATAGTATTTATAATTTTTTTTTAATTAGCTTTTATTTTTTATGTTTTCAGTTTTCATTTAAATTTTTTAAAGTTTCAGTAATTTTGTTATATGCTTTTGTCATTTATTTATTTATTTTTATTTTAGGGCTAGCACACAAAATATCTCTACCTGTCAGATATCACTGAAATATGTATTGTGGGAAGTCACCTCTTTGACACTGCTCTGTTAGCCAATCAGAATGCATGGAGGCGGTTCTCTGCCTGTCAATCATTGCTGACATGTCTTTGGAGGGCGTCACCCAGCTGATTCTACAAATGACTGCATATAAGCTATAAAGTTGTTTTATGTTATCATCTCATTATGCAAAGTCAAAGACAGTAATTTTAGCAAAGGGATGAACAATATAGTTATTAGAAATATATTTAAAAAGTGTTAAAATCCCCAAAATGTATACTTTGCACTTTTCCTACAAACTTAATTTTTGAATAATAAATCATTGTCTCCAATCCTGCTGTCATCACATCAAGCATTTTAGAAAACAATTGCATTTTTGTGGAAAAAAGTATTTTTAGTAGGCTAGTAAAAATCATTTTAATTCAAAAACATAAACAGTGCAATTCAGAACTGGTTTTATCAATAAAGTGACAGCTAGCTTATCCTCTTTTCCTTAAAAAAAGTAAAAAAGTAAGAAAAGTGATGCTTATAATAAATCCACGTCATCACTTTTACTAAAATCTGTGATCAAGGCCGCTTATTCAAGGACATACTAAAAAAAAATGTTTTTTAAATTAGATGAAAAAATCTGAAGAAGTTTCATTTTGCAAGATTTCAAGTTGTCAAAAAGTGGCCCTAATTGAAGAATTACTAACATCTAGCTTTACAAATATTAACATTTTCTCTTAAAAATGGAAGAGTAGCCAAATATAATAACACTACCTTTTTCAATAAGTTCCATTTTTAATAAGTTTTAAGTCATAAAGAAGGGCCCAAGATTTAATTCAAGCAAAATGAAGGAATTTCTTTACAGATTGAACATAATTACTGTTTTGCACCTGAAAAAAAAATGATTGCACCTGCATTGCCATGAATGTAAAAACACATGCACAACTTCCTGATGCATGATAAAACGAGGAAACGGCCTTGTGTGAAAGTCACACACATGTGATGGCTTGAGCAGCCCGACTCATTTTATATTTTCTCTCTATAAAATATACGACCCTTCCCTCTCAGGCTTTTATCCCATGTGGAAAAATTATGGACGACTGCAGATCACAAATGGCACTCATATCGTGTGCACGTCACAGGGGAAATGTAAAATATTAAAATACACGAGGTGGGGTGTGTAGCATTTACTTTAGGGAAATGAAAAATGAATGGAGTGATACTTTAGCTTAATTTAGTTTACCTGTCGAGAGCGTGAGGTTGTGCTGACAGAACAAAATCAGTGTCTTTCAGATCGTCTTGACAACAGACTTCATCATTTTTGCTGAATGACTTTTAAATGATGGTGTTTTGGTGATTTTAAGTGAATGTATGAAATCAGTTCTCCTTAAGTTCATCGCGTTAACTATAAAAATGTTTACACACATTCTTCAGAATATCATCTTTTGTGTTCAGCAGAAAAACAGAAACTCATACAGGTTTGATACAACTTGAAGGTAAGTTAATGATGACAGAATTGTAATTTTTGGTGAAATATCCATTTAACGTATTGCCTAATGTTCAAATAACCAAGAAGAAATGTGTGTTTTGTTTTTTTTTACATTTAAAAAACTGGATGTTTTGAACATTCAGAGAACATTCAGAAAATGTTAATACTTACTAGTTTCACATGGTTCAAAGAACATTCAAAAGCAACTTTCCCATAATGTTTGCAAATGGAACGTTCCCTTAATGTTTCTCTAACGTTCTCTAAATAATTTTTTAAACATTTAAAAAACTGAACGTTTGGAACGGTTAGAGAACATTTAGAAAGATGCTTCAAAGAACATTCAAAAGTATTTTTCCCATTATGTTTGCAAAATGATAAAATGGAATGTTCCCTTAATATTTCTCTAACATTCAGTGAACATTCTTAACTTAACAGGAACATCAGTATAATGTTCTTATTATTGTTAGCTGGGCTAATGCTTCATAAGTTGCACAATCCTTTTTGTCTTCATTTTTAGCACTAGATCACTTTTTTTTAACTAGATCTAATGCATTTCTTTTTGTTTTGCTTGTAAAGTTTTTTTGCTATTTTTCTTCATAAAAGACAACGTGCACACTCAAAATGCACTAACATTAGCTGAATGCTTTTGGCTCCACTACTCACCAAGCGCAGTAAACATTTGCTCAAGAAACGTACATTGTGCTTTTAGTTCTACACCGACATAGAAGTACATAAGCAGGGAAGGAACGCCGGGGATTTAAATCAATTATGCTCCATTCTCATGTCCATTTTCCAGGCCACTGATCCATGCCGCCCGTCTCTGACAGTCCTCTACAGCCTACAGGGTAAGCAAGCTGAACACAAGCCGCCTGGGCAGAGAGAGTGTAATGATCCCACCACAGTCAAGCGCATCTTAACCACTGTGCAGCCCAGTTAATTGCACAACTTGCTGCTTTAGTGAAAACGAACACGAACAGCAGCAAATGCACACGGAATATGTACTATATGTGTAAACAGATGGATATTTCAGATGCATGTCTGCAATTATATTTAGATCACTTTTTAGACATGTTCATGGTTTTCTAATACCTTGATACACACTTCATAATTCCAGTATATTATAAATATTAAAATGGTGATCATGTAACAAGATCACAAGATGTTAATTGATGGACTGGTGTGGTGTTGATTACTAGTGGATTATTGTGTTGTTTTAATCAGCTGTTTGGACTCTCATTCTGACGGCACCCATTCATTGCAGAGGATCCATTGCTGAGCAAGTGATGCAATGCTACATTTCTCCAAATCTGATGAAGAAACAAACTCATCTACATCTTGGATGGCCTGAGAGTGAATACATTTTCAGCGAATTTTCATTTGCTTCACTGTTCCTTTCAAAAAATGCAGAGTTCTTGTTGCAACTACTGCTTTAGCGTTCATAAACCTGTAACTTATTTTAAAGGGGTCATATGATACGATTAAAATTTTTCCTTTCTCTTTGGAGTGTTACAAGCTCTTGGTGCATAAAGAAGGTCTGTAAAGTTGCAAAGACTAAATCTCAAATCCAAAGAGATATTCTTTATAAAAGTTAAGAGTCAGCCACGCCTACCTAAAACGGCTCGTTCTAACACGCCCCCACATATCTACGTCACCACTTTCTGTATGAATATGATCTCTCTTGGTAACACAACAGCATCGATATTTATGTTGATATTTATTTAACTTCTGTTATATTTTATAGTCTCTTCTAATGAAATGTTATTGCCCTAATAGATATATAATATTCAGCCTGATTGATTTCACTCATTAGCTCTGTAAGATTGCGTCAATGCTTAAATGCCCCCAGCAGACTTCAGAAGTGCTTACTTTATATTAAGCACGTCTGTGAATCAACCTAATGAATCAAATGCAATTGCTTTGCTGTGCTTAAAGCTAACAATTGATTTTGCAGAATGAGAGACGCATATTTGCAAATATGCATGCATTGCAAAACTTGTGTTTGTGAATGTATTCAGCATGCGGAGTGGTAAAGGGGAGTTACTTGCTAACATGGCAATGTTTGAATGTTTACTGCACTGGCAGTGCACTGTCATAATGTAATGTAATGTTTTATACTACATTTACACAACCAATTGCTCCACAGAGCAAATGAATTTCCATGACTTTTCAAGACATTTGATTAATTACAAAGCAATAGTTTAATTAGAAAGCAATGTCAAGCCAATGAAATATTATCAAGCTGAGCATACCTATATATATATATATATATATATATATATATATATATATATATATATATATATATATACACTATATATCTCTCTCTTTTT
>NW_015505788.1:440103-445096 GCF_001515645.1 Sinocyclocheilus grahami
ACACTATAGCTATCTGACTTTTCCATGACTGATTTTACTTATTTGACCTTTCCAGGCCTCACATTTTCTGACATAAGCTGCACAATTCAGCATAAATATATGACTTACAATAGAGATCATGATTCTGAACAAAAATATTTATTTCAGATTTACAAACATGATCATTAGGCTACTAAATAAAATAAGGTGTAATTTAGTTCTGACTAAATGTTGTTGTTTTTTGTTCCAGCCTAAAAAAAAAACAATAATTGTAAAATTCATTAAAATAATTAAAATTGTACATCAAATATTTAGCTTAAATCATTTTAAGGTTAACATATAGAAAAACCATCACTTTTCACTAAGGGGAAAAAATGACTGAAAGATTACTAATGTGTAATATTTATTTAAAATTTTTTACATACAAATATTTATTCATTTGAATTAATTTCTAAACAAATAAGTTTAAGATAAAGATGTTTTTTGTTTAATAATATAGCTAAATCGTTGTCATTTATAAATAAGAAGCGTGTGAATTGAGATTGCATCTCAGTTACACAATTCAATTACACATCTGCAAAAAGAATTACAGCACAACGTATGCAAATGTGTTTTTCTCTTTCCAGGTATACAAATACGTTATTAATTCAATTTACAGAAAATGCAAACTGAATTTCATCTTCTTCTTTTAGAAACACAACAAAGCATGTTGACAACTATACCAAAATACCTGACTTGTCTCTCTAAAATCAGGTGATTTTTTCATTTAATATAATAATCATATCTCTGCATAATCTGATATTCTCATAATAGCATGTTGGCCTAAATATTGTGAAATGTCTTGTATATTCAATTCTGAAGGCTGCAGCATATACTGAGATGCACATTTCTGAACTTCTGTGTTTCTGTATGCTTACATCAATAAGTGGCTGAACATTGCATAGAGTGCTCTGTTAATCACACTGCATATTTGCTGAGAAGTACTAAAGATATCAACCACACCTTTACAAAATACAACATCAGAAAACACCACAAACAGCTCATTCACACGTTGGTAAGGAAGCATCTGTCAGTGTAAAACACACTATTGTCTGGAATAAACGTGAGCTTCTGCAGGACTGCTGGTGGCTATTGTGAATGCAACAGCGGGCTGTATTGAAGAGCATCATCCGTGCAGGTGTATTATGGCAGCGTATTGTGTTGGGCATAAAGGAGCACTTACCTGTTTTCTCTTTGATTTCACAGAGCACGCTGAACAGAGCCGGTTTAATTCTGTGACAGTTCAGCCCATGCTTTCTTTCAAGAAAAAACAGGAAGGATACAGAATAACTGATCATTCATACACACCATTAACACTGTGTTTTGCATTCAAAGTTCATCTGCTGTGTTACAAAATTGATCATCTTGATTCCCCTTGATTGCACCTCACAGCACCATACAAGATCAACCAGTGTTTCTCGTTAGGAAACCAACATTATTATGTTTCATGTGCATTTATAGAGTACTTTTCTTTTATTGTTTTAATGGCATACGTTTATATAAAACCATATCGTTATGGTGAAAACAACACCAATGTGGTAAATGTATTATGGTGCATAGTGTCTTGATTTATACAAAAGTGGTAGTCTGCAACAAATGACAATATATAGGCTAAAAAATATTTTCTACATGGTTAATAATAAGTAAACACCAACTGTTGGGACAACATACAACACATGACATAACTGAATTAATAATGCAAAAATAATGCAAATAATGTTTAATAATAATAAAGCAAATAATGTTTTTGTTTGTTCTAAATAAACACTGACTATTTGTCAGGTCAGGGTATGCTTTATAATTTAAAATTTCTGTAGGCCATATTTTATATACTTTATTTTTTTTTATATTTTTGTAATATTATTTAATATATTATAATATTATATTTTATTTCAAATATTTTTGCATGTTACCTTTTATTTTTTTACTTTTTTGCTGTTTCATGTATTGTTCATTTGTTTGGTTTATTTAAAAATATTTTATTTGTATTTTGAAATATGTTTGTAATATTTAATATTATATTATTTTAAATATATTGGTATTTTTTTATATTTTGCAATATTATTTTATTATTATTATTACAATATTATTATTTATTTTTTTAAATATTGTTGCATGTTACCTTTTACATTTTTGCATTTTACCGAGTTTTTTTTTTTCATAATTGTGTTGCTGTTCACATTTCCCTGAAAAGCCTATAATAAGCTGTTTAATGTTACATTGTGACAGCGTGCCCCGATATCGGATGTGTGGCGTGTTAAATTAATATTATCTTTTTTTCCTGGACAGCAACTGTGCAAGTACTAAATAGTTTTTTTTTTTTTTTTAGTCAAGGCTGTAGAAATGGACGTTTAAAACCACACTGATAAATATTTGCCGGAGTAAATACACCTTATTGTTATTAATAAATTGCACTAACATGGGCAGCAATGTAGTCATTGTAACACTAACTTAGCCTGAGCCTCGTCCAGGCTCTGGTCGGTGATGGTCATGATCTGATGCAGAATGTCTCCGATGTCCTGCTTGTTTCTCGCGTCGGTTCCATCATGAGGCACCGGTAAAGCCAGCGGGTGTCCGGTGAGGGTCACGCCGCCCAGGGTCTGCATCAGATGACTCTGCTCCTCCATCCTCTGACTCAAAGAGCTCTGACTTTTTAAAAATCCGCTCAAGAGAGATTTTGATGCCGTCCTGAATCAGTGCAATGAAAATGACGGATGCGCAAGAGTCCCGAGTGCGAGAAAACAAAAAGTGCTTTAATAAAACGATCCACTGATTTCCAGAATCAGAAACAGTCTAGTGCACTTTGATGCTGTTACTGTTCATCATTTACCTCGTTGCAATGCTTTTTCACACTGTTATCCAGTGGCAGCTTCTGCAAAACTTCAGAAAATCCCCCTCTATTTGATTTCCATCCTTGAGTAGAAAATTAATTAGTGATAAAAATGAGATGCATATAAGCTGCTATAAACCACTGGCTTTCCAGAGTTCTTTCTTCCTGTTGTTGAGCTGTGGAATAACACGGACAGGTTGTTAAACGCACATCCCGCTCTTCTGGATGATCTACAGCAGATGTAATGGGTTGTGTGTGGATTCCTGTGTGCGTCTCGAGCACAGCAGCTCCTCCTGTGTTGCACAACAGTGTGCAGGCAGTCGGCTCCGCCCACCTGGGGTCTGCAAATGTGCATCTGTGCTCACAGTTACATGCATATAGGTCCAGAGTCTGGACGAGGCTCAGGCAGAGTTTTACAATGACATTGCTGTCCATGTCAATACATTTTATTAATAACAATTTATTAACACGCAGGTTCGCACGACACATTTTTATCTCCGGAGAATTTTTATCAATGTGGTTTTAAAAGTCCATCTATACGGTCTTGAATACAAAAAAAAAAAGAAAAACTAATTAGCACTTGAACATTGCACTGTTGCTGTCCAGGAAAAAAAAAAGATACAATTCGTTTAACACGCCACACATCCGATAGCGAGGTATGCTGTCACACCATATGGGGTAAGTTGTCACACTGTCATCAAACAGCCTATTACAAGCTGTTCAGCGTAATGTCAACAGTAACACAATTATGAAAATCAAAATTCTGAAAACAGCAAAAATATACACAATAGCATGCAAAAACATTAAATAAAAAATGCAAACTTAAAAATACAAATACAAATATATTTTAAATATTTTAAAATAAAATAATACATAAAATGGCAAGTATATACAAGGTTGCATGTAAAAATATTCAATTATAATATGATGATAATAATATAATATTAAGTAAAATAAAATATATAAATATTTTTGAAAAATAAATATAAATAAAATACATTTAAAATATATTATGTATAAATGTAATATAAATATAAATGTTATGATATAATATCAAATATAAATGTAATATAAAATATAGCCTACATACTGTAAATTTAAAACTATAAAACACAACTTACCCCGACCTGAAAAATAGTCTGTGTTTAATTAGAACAAACAATGTTGGTGGATAAGATGGTGTTCAATTATATTAAAATATTAATATTTTGAGTTACTTTAATACTTCAACAAACTACATGGACATGAAATAATATATATATATTGATTTTATAAATATGTATGTGTATATATATATATATATATATATATATATATGTGTGTGTGGTTGTACATACACATATATGTAGTTGTTTTTTGTGTGTGTGTTTGGCTTAGTGTTATGTTAGAATCATTATTATACTCTTATACCTTTTGTTCTTTAATATTTTGAATTGTTTTTAGCTTTATGTTTTGTTTTTCCTTTAAATGTTAAGGTATGAAATTTTGTTGTATGCATTTGTCATTTTTATTTAATCTCTTTATTTTTAAAATGTGTTTAAGTAGTATTTATAAAGTTTTAGCTTTTAATTTTGGATCTGTTTTTAGTTGTTTTAATACTACAATTGATTGCTTCTGTTGTCCTCATTTGTAAGTCGCTTTGGATAAAAGCCTCTGATAGATGACTAAATAAATAAATAAAATTAAAAGTGTAGAAAATATTCTATAGCCTATACAGTGTCATTTGTTGCAGACTACCACTTGTTGTGTGTCAAACAAACGGATGGGTGATAGATAGATAGATAGATAGATAGATAGATAGATAGATAGATAGATAGGTAAAAGTAAAAGATAGATAAATAAAAGTTATGTAATTTTAAAAGCATGCTTGATGTGGTAACATCTAAGGTATCAGATTTTATTCAGTCAAAGATATAATTTAGTTTGATTGAATCAGCCTGATGAAGTGTCGTGACGTGTCGTGAAGTGAAGTGAAGTGAAGTGAAGTGACGTGTCATGTCGTGTCGTGAAGTGACGTGACGTGACGTGTCGTGACGTGACGTGTCGTGACGTGTCGTGAAGTGAAGTGAAGTGAAGTGTCGTGAAGTGACGTGACGTGACGTGTCGTGTCGTGACGTGTCGTGTCGTGTCGGTGTCGGGTCGGGA
>NW_015505788.1:445329-471864 GCF_001515645.1 Sinocyclocheilus grahami
AAGTGTCGTGAAGTGTCGTGAAGTGAAGTGAAGTGAAGTGAAGTGATGTGATGTGATGTGATGTGATGTGATGTGAAGTGAAGTGTCGTGAAGTGAAGTGAAGTGACGTGACGTGTCTTGTCGTGAAGTGAAGTGAAGTGAAGTGAAGTGAAGTGAAGTGACGTGACGTGACATGTGGCCAACAATTCCCATACTTGGAATTTGTGCTTTTAGAAACTGAGCAGGTATAAAACTCTCCATGTTGTAAAATGTTGTAAAAAACGGTGGGAGAATTCTTTAGGCTAATTGAGTAAACATTCTTTCTACTTTTTGCTATTACGCTGTGATTTTGCAAGGGCTAGTGTACATATCTTGTGAATATATATATATGTGTGTGTGTGTATTTTATTCACATATCTTTATTTTTTATTATCTGTGTGTTGTTGTTGTCTCTGTGAACTGAAAGCTTCTCACCAAAACAAATTCCTTGTATCTACAAACATAATTGGCAATAAAGCTCTTTCTGACCTCTGACTTCTGATCAAAGAAAGTTATTAATTGTAGATATTGTATTATGTGAAGTTTGAACATGCCTCTTAATTTAAGAAATTATAAAGAAAAAAAGGGGGGAAAAATCACATTAAATTAAAACAACATTTCAAATAATAAAATCAAATAAAAAATAAATAGAATAAAATCAAATCTATCTGTCTATCTATTTGTATTAATTGTTAACAATCTAGTCTTGATTGGCCGCGTGTCTTGTCCGTTCTCTGTTCTAGAGTGTACTACTTCCGGTATGAGGGGTAAACCCGCAGGAAGTAGATTACTGGACCAGCAACACAGCAACAACAGAGTAAACAGACGCGTTTATTCTGTTTTTGGGACGATATCTCCACGAGTATGAAATGAGACCGTACAGTCAGTGCCTCGCTCGGACGGTGTGGCGCGTCTGTGATGGTTTGAGCCGCTGTTATAGGCATGAATGAAGGTAATAAAGCGCTGATGTTTGAGGCTCATCGAGCAGATTAGCACGAGCATTAGCAGGGCCCGACTAGCGCGTTCACTGAGCTCTTACTACGCGTGGCTTATCCTAAATATGAGTCAAATGTAATGTTATTCATATTAGACAGCAACGAGAGTACATTTGGGACCAGCTCGCCCTCATAATGAACACAGTTAATGGGGTTATCCATCAAAAATGGTTAGCTTTCTGGCTAATTAGCATTTGTTATTCTGTTTACAAATCAGGATTTTTAAAAGTTTTAGCATGTGGTGTAACAGTAAGGTATGGGTGTCCCTGCTTGTGTCCTGGGCTAGTTAGGAAGGTTGTTGTTCGGCTTTCAGGTGACCGGAGCGATCTTGACAGCTAGTTAGTAACTAACCAACTGTGTGTATTTGCTTGACTGTGTGTTTATATCTTAAACCTCCTCATAAGAACAACACTAGAGCCTGGAAGACTAGTTTATCCATTATACCTGTGTGTATCCCTCCTGAATTTTGTCCTACATTTGTTAAATGAATGACTTGTTGTAAGAAGCTCTGTGGATAGTACATATTTATTTTAATTTATATACTTCTCTAAATGTATTCCCCTCTAAAGCCTGACATATGAAATAATAGTTGGAAAAATCTATCCTAATAGATATATAATATTCAGCCTGATTGATTTCACTCATTAGCTCTGTAAGATTGCGTCAATGCTTAAATGCCCCCAGCAGACTTCAGAAGTGCTTACTTTATATTAAGCACGTCTGTGAATCAACCTAATGAATCAAATGCAATTGCTTTGCTGTGCTTAAAGCTAACAATTGATTTTGCAGAATGAGAGACGCATATTTACAAATATGCATGCACTGCAAAACTTGTTTGCGAATGTATTCAGCATGCGGAGTGGTAAAGGTTACTTGCTACCATAGCAATGTTTGAAATGTTACCACATGTTATTTATTTTTTTAAATGGAGCAGTTTATTGAACACCTTTGCACGGTTTACGGAGCAGCAATATGCAATTTGTTGTAGATGTTATTAGGCCTGTCACCTTAACTTTTGGTTGTGCGATATATTGCCCCAGAAATAATTGCGATAAGCAATATTATTGTCATTTTAAAGACCATGTTATGCCACTGAATATATAATCATAATGTAACAGCATAATAATGCAAGAAGGCCTACACACTTCCAAATGACAACAAACTTTTAATTTTTAAGAATATTTAGATCATGGAAATTAAGCATCAAAATATTAGATACCTTAAAAGACCTGAATAAATAGTAAATAAACAAAAAGTGCAAAGTAGAAGAAAAAAAAATGCTCAAAGAACTTGAAAAATGTAGATTTTTCCATCTACAGATTTTTCCCGGACCTTCGTTTCTCTGTAAATTAAGTGTGCACACTATTGCTGAAAAACACAATCTCTACTTAGCAGTCAGATGTCCGTATGCATAAAGGCACAGATCCCTAAACAAGACCATATCTGCAGATGAAACTGTTTGTAGAAGCAGTTTTTAAATGAGAACTAGCACCTCATGACTACACCATGTTATGTACCAGAAGCTGCAAAAGACACAAGCGTAAGTGGAGTGTACAAAACATGGTGACGTACATTTTTACGTAAATATAATGTGCGATATATTGCGTCACCAAAATTTATTGCGGTCATGTACATATATTGCGCGATAAGTCAATATATTGATTATTGCGACAGGCCTAGATGTTATTTATATGGCAAAAAATATAATTCTGATCGCTTGTAATGTAAATCAGTCCGATCTTGGCAGTATAGGAGACTACTGACATAAAATATGTATAAATAAATATCAGCGGTCACTCTATATCACTCAATATGTCTTAGTAAGATGATATTTAAATACTTAATTTTATGATGAAAGCTCTGTAGTTTCAAGATATATATATAGACCAATTTCGGTGTTGACAGTTATGGCTGTTTTAAAGTAGCAGTCTATGGAAGCCATGGAATAAAAGAATAAGAAAAGGTCATTTTAAGGTTTATATTTCAAAACTCTGACTATTTTCCTCACAATTCCGAGATTAGATCTCACAATTCTAATAAGAAAAGTCAACTGGTCATTCTGTCTTTTCTCCTCGGCTCAGAATCATGAGTTTATATCTCACACTTCTGGCTTTTTTCCCCTCAGAATGGATAAACTCGCAATTATGGAGTTAAATCGAGTTATAAAATCCGGACTAGGAGATATAAACTTGCATTTGTGAGAAAAAAAGTCAGAATTGTGAGATAGGTCAAAGATGTTGTAAAATGCTGTAACTGTTGGGCTAAGAACTGCATATGTGAATATTATGTAGATCTATTGTTTAAATCATATTTATGCTTTAAAAGTAGGGTAATCATAGCAGGTTTCATCCATAGTTTGTCCGTTTAAACGTCTGCGTTTAGCTTTAAATGGTGTCTTTGACGACAGTATTCTGAAAAAATACAGAAAATTATTTGCATTCCTATTCTTACATCCAAAAGCACAACAATACATTTTTTCCCTCTTATTCCATTCCATTTACCCATTTCCCTCCACTTGTTACCAGTGTTTTTCTGCCACCACAATGCGCGTGCAGCTGCAAGTGAAGTAACTGTGACGTCTACTTCAAATTAGGGTTGCAAAAAGGTGGAAAATTTCCAGTAAATTTAGGAAACATTCCAGAAATTTTGGAAACTTTCCAGGAATTTTTTGAATATTCCAGGGCCTTCATTTATCAACAGTGTGTAGAAAAGGTTCTATATTTTATCCTACGAATGAAAATGTATAATGTGCCGAAGTACAAGAAAATCCGTATTTATCAAACGTGCGCACGCAGTTCTTACGCACATGAGTAAGCAATAGGGCTGTCAAAAAAAATTTGAATATTCTTCGAATTAAAAAAAAAAATTCCAATCCTCATCCACAATTTAAGGTCTGCGTCAGCCGTCAGGCAGCCTTATCAGTGGTGCACGAGATGCGATGGCGATGAATGTGTCATTGATTGCATTTGAATGCTTTTGTTAGCCTATCCAGTTGAACCCACTAGATGCGGCGCTGCTATGTTGTTCATTCATATATTGCGGAAAACGAGAGCATCAGTGTGGAGAATATGCTTACATGAAAACTGAAACCAAGCTGTTCACACAGAACCCATATTTATCACATTTTCTAGAGGGACATCTATCAGCGTTGCACTTGCGTCTCGCAGAGAGCGGCATGTTTAGAAAGCCATGTAAAATGAATGCAAGTTCAACTTTTAAAAAACATGTCTAAAGACGTTATGGCGGTTTTTCCCTATCCCACTGTATTTCATGTTTTTAAATGAAGAAAGTAGCCTGCTCTTTGCGATTGGTTTTCGGTCCTTTGTATTAAACTATACATACATGCATGGTGCTGGTTTTTTCTAATTGTTTAAGCAACTTTAGTAATTATATATGGTTTATAAACACTATTTTAAACATTATGCACTTTTTTTAGTCGTGTTATTTTATGACGCTTTGAAGAAACTTGCATAATATTTTGCTCGATGCGCCCTCTTGTGGACTCAGGAGAGAAGCCAAAAGCTTTTTTCCCCCTAACTGAAATTATGCCTTTAAAATTTGAATTGAGTTTTTCAGTCATTTTGACAGCCCTAGTAAGCAATCATTGTTGATAAATCATTTGCGTTTGGAAACGCCTTTAATGAACACTATATGGTGACAACACCTCCCTTTATAAATCACGTGAATGTATGTGTCCTCACCGAAATCATGGCAAAGAAAGCGGTACCGACTGAGAAGCCATTCCGTGCTCTCACTCTCAGCGCGGTCTTTGAAAACGCGTTCTTTGCGGAGCGCATTGTTTGACAAGTCTTCCAATAATGCAAGATAAGCCATTGTACTGAGACAAACATTTGTCACAGCTGTCTTTTATAGGATTTGACACCAATTACGCAACTTGTCTGTTTAAAATCAGACAAATTATAAATTGAATGTTTTATAATTAATGGAAACACAGGACATACAGTGGGGCAAAAAAGTATTTAGTCAGCCACCAATTGTGCAAGTTCTCCCACTTAAAAAGATGAGAGAGGCCTGTAATTTTCATCATAGGTATACCTCAACTATGAGAGACAAAATGAGAAAAAAAATCCAGAAAATCACATTGTAGGATTTTTAAAGAATTAATTGGTAAATTCCTCGGTAAAATAAGTATTTGGTCACCTACAAACAAGCAAGATTTCTGGCTCTCACAGACCTGTAACTTCTTCTTTAAGAGGCTCCTCTGTCCTCCACTCGTTACCTGTTAATGTTAATTAATGGCATCTGTTTGAACTCGGTATCAGTATAAAAGACACCTGTCCACAACCTCAAACAGTCACACTCCAAACTCCACCATGGCCAAGACCAAAGAGCTGTCAAAGGACACCAAAAACAAAATTGTAGACCTGCACCAGGCTGGGAAGACTGAATCTGCAATAGGTAAGCAGCTTGGTGTGAAGAAATCAACTGTGGGAGCAATTATTAGAAAATGGAAGACACACAAGACCACTGATAATCTCCCTCGATATGGGAATGGAAGACATACAAGACCACTGATAATCTCCCTCGATCTGGGGCTCCATGCAAGATCTCACCCCGTGGGGTCAAAATGATCCCAGAACCACACGGGGGGGACCTAGTGAATGACCTGCAGAGAGCTGGGACCAAAGTAACAAAGGCTACCATCAGTAACACACTGCGCTGCCAGGGACTCAAATCCTGCAGTGCCAGACGTGTCCCCCTGCTTAAGCCAGTACATGTCCAGGCTTGTCTGAAGTTTGCTAGAGAGCATTTGGATGATCCAGAAGAGGATTGGGAGAATGTCATATGGTCAGATGAAACCAAAATAGAACTTTTTGGTAAAAACTCAACTTGTCGTGTTTGGAGGAGAAAGAATGCTGAGTTGCATCCAAAGAACACCATACCTACTGTGAAGCATGGGGGTGGAAACATCATGCTTTGGGGCTGTTTTTCTGCAAAGGGACCAGGACGACTGATCTGTGTAAACGAAAGAATGAATGGGGCCATGTATCGTGAGATTTTGAGTGAAAACCTCCTTCCATCAGCAAGGGCATTGATGATGAAACGTGGCTGGGTCTTTCAGCATGACAATGATCCCAAACACGCCGCCCGGGCAACGAAGGAGTGGCTTTGTAAGAAGCATTTCAAGGTCCTGGGGTGGCCTAGCCAGTCTCCAGATCTCCACCCCATAGAAAATCTTTGGAGGGAGTTGAAAATCTGTGTTGCCCAGCGACAGCCCCAAAACATTACTGCTCTAGAGGAGATCTGGATGGAGGAATGGGCCAAAATACCAGCAACAGTGTGTGACAACCTTGTGAAGACTTACAGAAAACGTTTGACCTCTGTCATTGCCAACAAAGGGTATATAACAAAGTATTGAGATGAAATTTTGTTATTGACCAAATACTTATTTTCCACCATAATTTGCAAATAAATTCTTTAAAAATCCTACAGTGTGATTTTCTGGATTTTTTTTCTCATTTTGTCTCTCATAGTTGAGGTATACCTATGATGAAAATTACAGGCCTCTCTCATCTTTTTAAGTGGGAGAACTTGCACAATTGGTGGCTGACTAAATACTTTTTTCCCCCACTGTATGTGGATTGCTTAATGCATACGGTGACGCTCTTAAATGCTTTTTATGTGTAGTGTCGCTATTCTACCACTAGATTCTCTGCGTAAGCATGCTCAGAGGTGTTCTTATATTTACACACATTTCTACGTATAAGTACAAGTCGGAAGATCCCACACTTTGCGTGAAACTGTTCTTACGCACACATCTGTGCACATGCACTGTTGATAAATGAGGCCCCAGGGATTTTTGTAAAGTTTCTGGAAATTTACTGGAAATTTTCCACCCCTTTGCAACCCTACTCCAAATTGGTCTATAATGCAATGCAATACAATAATGATTGAGAGATGAACGGATCAACATTCTTCAAAAGCCTGAAGATCATTGATACTCACATTTTGACTTTTGACTAAAAGTGATGTATGGATAATCAAGTAAACCTAAGTTGCTTCAGTCCAGGAAGTGTTCATCTTGAAATACTAACAATATAAAAGTTATTCTTGCATTAACTTTATAAAGATCAGTAAAGATTTCACCGCAAAAAAAAAACATTAAGAACGAGATGAAGGTGGATGTTTTTACAACTATGCTAAAAGACATTTGACTTACTAAAAAATGTTGACTGTCAATCAGACGACAGAAGGCATGAAGTAGATTGTGAACAGCAGAATTTTCAGCAAAGTTTTGATCATGTAGAAATTTGCATATCAAGTATGATACAGTAGGCTTTATAGGGTTAATATATTACGCAAGTCATTGCATGATATTTGTGGCTTAATACTTAAACATCTGGTCTGTGTTACCCTGTAGGCAGGCATCCATGTCCCACCATGGAGAGGAGAAAATAACCCCAAAAAGAAGGAAAAGAAGACGCTGCATTGCTGAGGAATCTTCAGCCTCTAACTCCGACTGAGGGTCGGCACATCCGGACGGAGAACCGGAGAGCGACAGAGGGGCGAGGAGCTGGTGCTTAGAATGGCTTTCCTCGACAACCCCGCCATCATCCTGGCCCACATCCGGCAGTCGCACGTGACCAGCGATGACACCGGGATGTGTGAGATGGTCCTGATCGACCACGACGTGGATCTGGAGAAGTGCCAATCGTCTACGGCGTCTGCTGGTGGAGGCTCGTCCGGAGGATCGTATGGAGACGGCAGCAGTGGAGGAGATGGCCAGAACTGCGATCTCTCTCAGTCTGTCGACATCACCTCCAGCTGGGACTTTGGCATCCGACGGCGCTCCAACACAGGCAAGTAGCTGTCTGACTCTCAGACTTTCTGCTTTCGGGGACCTGAAACCAGCTTACTGATGTGGTTGGTACAGGTAAAGATGAAACGCCCAAAAGATGAGATGAGAAAAGCAAATATTGCCCAGTTGCAGATTTGTAACGAGAACCGTTTGTAAACCTGTTGTCACAGAAACTTGGAAGGCTTCCCTGCAGTTTTTCACCAAAGTAAAAGTTCAAGGTTTAACTCTTTCGAGTATTAATTCATCACTGCCCAGTAGAGTGGGGGAACTGTGACGTCAGAATCCAGAAGTGTAATTCGCCGTGGGTTCCTTCAAGATTTTCCTATGGGGTTTTCAATTAATGAGTAAAATAAAGCTTGTAGTAAACATAACTTGACGATACTTTTACGTTTTGTTCTACAATGTAAACTGCACACACTCACAGCCCAAATGTTCTTATCTAGTTACTTATTAAAAACATACGTTTTCAAAAATGAACATATCTCTTTCAAAATTTGTGTTTTGGGTATGGATGTGTGTAATTTACATTGTAGAACAAAACGTAAAAGTATCGTCAAGTAATGTTTACCACAAGCTTTATTTTATCATTAATTGAAAAACCCAATTATAAAACCCCATAGGAATATCTCGAAGGAACCCACGGTGAATTACTCTTCCGGATTCTGACGTCATAGTTCCCCCACTCTATTTTATTCCCTTAATGTTGTGGCAATTTTTCCCTGTGTTATCAAAAATGGTATTGATATTATTCAAGGCATTGTATTACAGTTAGAAATTCCAGTATCGTGTCTCTCAGACCAACTTAAAGGAATAGTTCAGCCAAAAATGAAAATTTGCTGAAAACTTGCTTACCCTCGGGCCATTCAAAACGCAGATGAGTTTATTCATTCATGGGAACAGATTTGAAGAAATGTAGCATTACATCTCTTGCTCACCAATGGATGCTCTGCAGTGAATGGGTGCCGTCAGAATGAGAGTCCAAACAGCTGATAAAAACATCACAATAATCCACACCACTCCAGTCCATCAGTTAATATCTTGAGAAGCGAAAAGCTGTGTGTTTGTAAGAAACAAATCCATCAAGATGTTTTTAACTTCAAACCGTTGCTTCCAGCTATAATAAGATAAAATAAATATAAGGATAAAAATAAAAATCCATAAACTGCTTCCAGTAAAAAAAAAGTTATATTGTGTGAATCAGGAGAAAAATATTCACAGATCAAGCATCGTTTCAAGCAAGTTCAAAACCGCTCTAAACAAATATGTGGGTGGATTTTGATGTGAGAGGACAACAGGAAATGGACCTTTTCACCGGAGGAAGCGTTATTATGGATAATGAGCTATTATGGCCAGAAGTGATGGTTTAAAGTTAAATTATCTTACTGATGGATTTGTTTCTTACAAACATGCAGCTTTTGGCTTCACAAGACATTAACTGATGGACTGGAGTGGTGTGGATTATTGTGATGTTTTTATCAGCTGTTAACTTTGGACTCTCATTCTGACGGCACCCATTCACTGCAGAGGATCCACCGGTGAGCAAGCGATGGAATGCTGCATTTCTCCAAATCTGATCTGATGAAGAAATAAACTCATCTACATCTTGGATGGCCTGACGGTGAGGACATTTTCATTTTTTGGTGAACTATTTCTTTAAGAGTGCTCATGCTTAACTTGCGCTTATCAGCATTTTCAGTATGTGGCTTTGCGTTTTGCAGATTGATCAGATATAAGCATGATTTGATGGCTTGTCGGTTCTTCAGTGTGAGAAGATGCATTTTGGTCACCACCAGAGTTTACTAACCAATCGATATCAACATGCTAAATGTTTAAAATCTGCTAATGGGATGCCAGCCTAAACTAAACCTTGCATACTTCTGCTTCAGTTTGCTGTGCCCATGATTACCTCTCTTTCCCTCTGAACATGATTTCTATCTGTATTGATTTGCTTAAAGCAGTTCAGTTGATGATGCTGAGAAATGTGACATTTGAAGCCATTTAAGTCTCTAACAGGAAATACAGCTATTTTTAAAGATGTTAAACAACAACGAGCATGTCTTAAGTGTTTGGTCATCATCTGAACTGCTGCATGGCTTGCAGATGGACAGAAATCACAGCATATTAGGGTTGGGAAGCGAGAACTGCATCTTTTTCTGATAACTGTTCTGGTACCTCTCCAGAAAGTTATTATTGATCTAAAACATTTGTTCATTTAGCAAAATATGGCATTAGAGGAAGTTCTGTGTATTTTATTTTTGTTGAATATCTGAACTCATTTAATGACAGGCTGCTGAGGGCCATAAATGCAATTGAACAAAGCTGCTTCCTAAATAGAGATCATTCAGAAAACCTGAAAGAATTGTTAATGCAATCCTTAAGGAGCCAGAATCTTTAAGTGGAATCTGAATCAGAGCCAGAATCGTTCATTTCCTTACTATTCCCATCCCTGCTGCTTACTGATTATCAATAGGCTGAAACCTTGGAGCAAAACAATGCAGAAAGTTAGGCTGGACTTAAACACTACAGTCTGGTTTCACAGACGGAGCTTAGGTTAAGCCAGGATTAGGCCATAGTTCAGTTAGGACATTTAAGTAGCCTAGCTTTTATAAATGTGCCTTAGATAAAAACACTACTGATGTGCATTTTGAGACATATCAGTGGTGCTGACAGATTTTAAGATCAGTCAGTGCAAGTTTCCTTCTGCCACGTTAGTCTTTACTGTACCAACCACTCAGAATAAGCAGGAAAAATAATCTGTACTGGGACTCAATAAATGTTTACATAAATGAAAAGGAAATTTCACAATGCATTTTGATCTAAATTTTTGTGTGAAACCATTTGAAATGAATTGTTTCTTTGGGGGAATTTGTTATTTTATTATCTGATTTTTCCTTTTCTGTGATCAAGGGTTAATCTGATTGTGCTTGTTGGCTGGGAATGGCAACTGACTGAAACTGATTTGTACTCTTAGATGATCTTGCCTTTGCAAACCTGTTTCCAGTGCTAAAATAGTTTCTTGTGAAATTGGATCTTTTGTCTTTTGGAGTCAGTTGTAAGCTTATCTGATGATTAAAAAATAAATAAATGTATACATTAAATCTAGTCTTTGGGTATTAATCCCGTTTGAAATCATCAGTACGAACACCGTTTTTAGTGTTTTGATATTGGACTACAGGGCTCGCAAAATCGCTAGCCCGACGTCCCGGGGCTATTGTGTTTTCCAGTCAGGCTACCAAAATGTAGGCCTATCACTGGCCTGCCCGACGGGCTGTCTTGAATAGTGATATAAAATCCCTTCCTTGATTAGCGTTGTTCACTCGCTTGTAGGGGTGAAACAGATCATAGTTTATCATTTGCACGTGTTTCTAAGTCTTACCAATTTAAACATTCAAGTGTTTTAAACCATTCATGCGCATGAAGAATTCAGTTCGGTGCTTGCCAGTGTTGCCAAGTCCGCAGTTTTCCCACGGAATTGGGCTACTTTAACACTGCTGCTGCGGGTTTAAGTGACCCCAATAACTTGATATTTAGCCCCTAAAATGTGAATTTTACCAGGGGTTCCCCCTCGAAACCCGATTGGGCTAGTTTTGAGTAGCAATTGGGTGGGTTTTGTTTTGAAAACCTGGCAACCCTGGTGCTCGCACGCACACGCTCAAAGCGCGTACATACAGAGCGTCGTTTCAGGCAGAGCAACAACACCTTGCTTGAACAGACAAATACACGCAAAATTATTTCAAAATCACTACCTCTGCAAGTATTTTCATGTCTTAACTGAACGTAAACAGTGGAGAAAGAAATCGCACGTGCATCTTTATATTGGATTCGTGCATTCGGTCTTAAAGGGGCAGCAGCCTATAAATACCTGCTGTTTAAGCACCACCTGCTGGCATAGAGTGACATTTGCGTCTCATTCAGCCCGTCTGCTGTTTTTGTTTCGTTCCGATATTTTTTTTTTGTAGGATCACAAAGCTAAAGTCAAACCATTTAGTTTTTGTTTCAAATTTCAAAATTTTAAAATCTAAATAACATGTATGCAGCATCTTTGTTTTTGATCGTGATTAAAATACACAGGCAAAACCTTAGTTTACTTGCATGGAGAAATTTATTTGATTTGTATTATTTATTTATTTGATTTGGGATTTGTTTTAAAATTTCAAGTTGGTATATTGCTTGACATTTTCAATTTCACAAAGTAATGTGCAGCCTTTTGGTCTGAGAAATAACAAAAGGACACCTTTTTTCAAATCCGTCTTAAATCTCATTTTGTTAAAAAATTAATTGTAAGAAAATTGTATTGTGAAATCAGAATCGTGAATCATATCACATTGTGAGTTGAGTGAATCGTTACATCCCTATATGCTACTAGTTTTTGCTGTGGTATTGAAGTAGTAAATTGTTCTTTAAATAATAAGTGTTACTTAAATAATAAAGAATCATATTTTTTTGAGCATCTAAAAAATGATCCGATCTGTGACTCAAAATGTGATATGATGATGTAATATAATCCGAACCGTGAGATTGGTGATCTGTTGCACCCCTACTCTCTTGACTTGTTATTTGAAGAAAAAATACAATATATTTTATTTGGGCTAGTTCAATTCATTTTTGGGCTACCAAAATCTGAAGAATGCCTGCCCGAAGGGCCGAAGGGCTTTTTGAGATTTTGCGAGCCCTGGACTATTAGAGAGAATATCTCAACAAAATGTGTCAATGTTTTGCTGTATTGCTGTAGAATGTTTTATACTGAAATGTTTTTGAGTGACCCTCTAATTAAATTCAAAGAGTAATTTCACAAAAAACTAAATCTTTTCACATGGAAAACAGCCAGTTTCCCACATTACAGGTGAGTTATGCCTATTATATTTTGCTTTGGATATGACATGACAATGCATGATTAGGCGTAATTATGTGAGACTCTTATTATGTTATGCTTGTTCAAACGGTTTTCGGCCAGTGTAAGGACTGATATACTGATGCCTGGTTATGTTGAGGTTTGTTCCTGGAGTCATTCAGTTTCAGTCAGTACCTTTTGTCATGGCAGCTGTTGAAATGCGCATTAATCCTTGGCTAGGGATTGAGAATCACTAGCACTCTAGCTTTGTAACGTTGGTGAAATGGATGTGGCTTAGCTCTGGTTTTGGGATGCTTTTGTCGGGGAGGGGGATCTTGGAAATATTTCTCTATGAACCATCTGAACAACTTGTGCCCAGGACGACAAGACAGTTTCGTGAGACCTGAGCCTGCTGGTAAGCAAGTGTTCAGGACAGGAAACAGTGCTGAAAAATCAATATGAATCTGATGAATCTAATCTTTGAATCAAATTCAGTTTGAATTTAATTAATTGAATTAATTTTTTAATGGGGTTGAAATCCAACTAGGTCCTGCAGACTCTTAGAAACACTGATTGAATAAAAAATAAAAATAAAAAAAGCTGTCACTGGGCCAGTACCCTTTCAAAAGGGACTAATATGCAGGAGTGCACATAAGTTTTTCAGTCTGGTTCTCATAAGAGAACCTGGAGATTTGGGTTGGTCCTCACACTGCACATAGTGTAAATTAATTAATTTAAATTAAATTAATCGTAGTGATTACTTTATTTCAATAAAAAATGTGATAATGCTATTATATTTTAAAATAAAAAGGCAGTATTAAATACAAATACAGCTATTTTATAGTAAACATAAAAATAAAATGCTAA
Organism: Sinocyclocheilus grahami; assembly: GCF_001515645.1. Taxonomy (NCBI): domain Eukaryota; kingdom Metazoa; phylum Chordata; class Actinopteri; order Cypriniformes; family Cyprinidae; genus Sinocyclocheilus; species Sinocyclocheilus grahami. The sequence goes on from NW_015505788.1 coordinate 458,861, forward strand.
TATTTACTTGAGTCGTGCATTCGGTCTTAAAGGGGCAGCAGCCTATAAATACCTGCTGTTTAAGCACCACCTGCTGGCATAGAGTGACATTTGCGTCTCATTCAGCCCGTCTGCTGTTTTTGTTTCGTTCCGATATTTTTTTTTTGTAGGATCACAAAGCTAAAGTCAAACCATTTAGTTTTTGTTTCAAATTTCAAAATTTTAAAATCTAAATAACATGTATGCAGCATCTTTGTTTTTGATCGTGATTAAAATACACAGGCAAAACCTTAGTTTACTTGCATGGAGAAATTTATTTGATTTGTATTATTTATTTATTTGATTTGGGATTTGTTTTAAAATTTCAAGTTGGTATATTGCTTGACATTTTCAATTTCACAAAGTAATGTGCAGCCTTTTGGTCTGAGAAATAACAAAAGGACACCTTTTTTCAAATCCGTCTTAAATCTCATTTTGTTAAAAAATTAATTGTAAGAAAATTGTATTGTGAAATCAGAATCGTGAATCATATCACATTGTGAGTTGAGTGAATCGTTACATCCCTATATGCTACTAGTTTTTGCTGTGGTATTGAAGTAGTAAATTGTTCTTTAAATAATAAGTGTTACTTAAATAATAAAGAATCATATTTTTTTGAGCATCTAAAAAATGATCCGATCTGTGACTCAAAATGTGATATGATGATGTAATATAATCCGAACCGTGAGATTGGTGATCTGTTGCACCCCTACTCTCTTGACTTGTTATTTGAAGAAAAAATACAATATATTTTATTTGGGCTAGTTCAATTCATTTTTGGGCTACCAAAATCTGAAGAATGCCTGCCCGAAGGGCTACCAGGGATTTTGAGATTTTGCGAGCCCTGGACTATTAGAGAGAATATCTCAACAAAATGTGTCAATGTTTTGCTGTAGATACCAGCAATGTTTTATACTGAAATGTTTTTGAGTGACCCTCTAATTAAATTCAAAGAGTAATTTCACAAAAAACTAAATCTTTTCACATGGAAAACAGCCAGTTTCCCACATTACAGGTGAGTTATGCCTATTATATTTTGCTTTGGATATGACATGACAATGCATGATTAGGCGTAATTATGTGAGACTCTTATTATGTTATGCTTGTTCAAACGGTTTTCGGCCAGTGTAAGGACTGATATACTGATGCCTGGTTATGTTGAGGTTTGTTCCTGGAGTCATTCAGTTTCAGTCAGTACCTTTTGTCATGGCAGCTGTTGAAATGCGCATTAATCCTTGGCTAGGGATTGAGAATCACTAGCACTCTAGCTTTGTAACGTTGGTGAAATGGATGTGGCTTAGCTCTGGTTTTGGGATGCTTTTGTCGGGGAGGGGGATCTTGGAAATATTTCTCTATGAACCATCTGAACAACTTGTGCCCAGGACGACAAGACAGTTTCGTGAGACCTGAGCCTGCTGGTAAGCAAGTGTTCAGGACAGGAAACAGTGCTGAAAAATCAATATGAATCTGATGAATCTAATCTTTGAATCAAATTCAGTTTGAATTTAATTAATTGAATTAATTTTTTAATGGGGTTGAAATCCAACTAGGTCCTGCAGACTCTTAGAAACACTGATTGAAAAAAAAATAAAAATAAAAAAAAGCTGTCACTGGGCCAGTACCCTTTCAAAAGGGACTAATATGCAGGAGTGCACATAAGTTTTTCAGTCTGGTTCTCATAAGAGAACCTGGAGATTTGGGTTGGTCCTCACACTGCACATAGTGTAAATTAATTAATTTAAATTAAATTAATCGTAGTGATTACTTTATTTCAATAAAAAATGTGATAATGCTATTATATTTTAAAATAAAAAGGCAGTATTAAATACAAATACAGCTATTTTATAGTAAACATAAAAATAAAATGCTAATATTTACTTGAGATGAATTTTCATTATTTTCAAACTTAAAATCAGCATTTTATTTTGGCGGGTTGCTGGCAAGTTAGTATATGCGCTTCTGGGTTTAGCACATCAGTAAATGAAATGTCACAGTTTTGCATTGTGCTTTGAAAATGGCAGCGGGTAGCCTAGATTTATTTATCTGTTCAGTTTGAATAGAAATCTTATACAGTACTACAGTTTGTCGATCTAAAATGGTAATTGTGCATTAACAGCTGTCAACCATGTCGGTATGCGTACCATTTATGTGCGCACCCCTGCTAATATTTACATTTTGGGTACTAATAGGTATCTTTAAGGTAGTAATATGCACCCTTTAGGGGAAAAAATTATAAAATAACATTTAATAAAATTTTAAATATACAGTCAAACCAAAAATTATTCAGACTCCAGATATAATTTTTGATATTTTTCTACTAGTGGGTGCAGGACACTATAGTTCATCTATGTAAGTGAGGATAGCAAAATAAAGTAAACTGTGACATATTATACCCAAACATTCTTCATACAGTGGACTAAAATTGATAAAAAAAAAATTGGGACCAAAAATTATTCAGACACTTTGACCTGACCATGTTTTGCTTAAGTGTTATCTGACATTATCAAGATGATTTTTTTCTGACACAGTTTAACTCTTGAGTTCTTGTCATGTTTTATTACCATTTTCTAAACTATAGTGTATAAACTCTGATAATGTGTGAAATGCTGAAGAATGCTGGTTTGACTGTAATTCGAAAATATAATACAATTTAGAACGATCACTTTTTGTCAGAATAAGTATATTGTTTCATTTTACATAAATATTTCTTACACTGAATGACAATGGAGCATTATTTCATCCACATTTTGACATTTTATTTTCACAAAAGTTATAATATATATATATATATATATTAAAATATATATTTTACTTTTATTTAACATGGTTTTTCTATTTAAAATCACTTTTGTAAATTTTATTTGATGCAGCCACCAAAATGGAACGTCTTGTCTCGTATAATATAAATAAAAATAAATAAATAAACAAAATTCTGTCTATTAATTTCATGTCTAGTATAATAACAGTGTTCAGTATTGTAAATCTTCAAAGCTCCTCTCAGGCAGGCTACAGTCTAACGTACACATTGTGACGTGGAAAAGATACTTAATGTATGTTCTTGCTTTACTGTTCAAGCAATAATTCCCAGTATTCAAGACGACAATATAATTTCCTTCAAATGTCTAATGTTGCATTATAAATTTTAATGTGACTCATTTAAAAATGCATAAAGTGTTTGCCTTCACATATTTTCTGATAGAGTGTATTTCATGGTTATATATTTGTGCATCTGTAATTGTGCTGTTTTTCCACTGTGGGAAAAAAACCCTTCATGTGGAACGTCCCAGACCACTCGGGTTGAAGTTCCAGAATCAACCAAACATTTTTGACTTGAGTATTAGAGATGTAGAGCAAAAATCCTTAAAGAGAAACTTTTGCCCTGCAATTAAAGCGGATTATATTTGCATGCATGCTGCATATTTGTACTTGCTCTCAAAATAGCAGCCAAGTGCTCTCTAACCAAACCCTTGAAGTGTTTTAAGTGTACAAATTGGACTAGTTTGAATGGAACATGTTCCAAGCGCATAAAAATGCATACTAAACAAAATGCATATGTGCATATTGTTTAGAATGCATTTTTATGTGTTTGGAAAATAAAATATAATGTAGATCAGCTGTAGACCTCATGAAGTAAATGGAAAATACTTCTGTGTAGACATTCTGGTATATCCGGTGACATGAATGACTAAGCTGAGAGTGTTTTAAGACCATTCATTTTTTATATTTTTTCCCCCTTTGTGACATTTTCATGACATTTAAAAATTCTCATTACTGTAATGGGGAAAAACATGATATGATATAAAATATGATATATTATTAAATTAGATTTGTAAAGTACAAAAGTTAAAGTATACATCAAGGTACATTTTGCTGGACTAGATTTAATAAAAAAACAAACAAAACAAAAAAACAATAGAGACATGATTAGCAGGAACATGTTCCAAGCGCATAAAAATGCATACTAAACAAAATGCATATGTGCATATTGTTTAGAATGCATTTTTATGTGTTTGGAAAATAAAATATAATGTAGATCAGCTGTAGACCTCATGAAGTAAATGGAAAATGTCTTGTACTTCTGTGTAGACATTCTGGTATATCCGGTGACATGAATGACTAAGCTGAGAGTGTTTTAAGACCATTCATTTTTTTATATTTTTTCCCCCTTTGTGACATTTTCATGACATTTAAAAATTCTCATTACTGTAATGGGGAAAAACATGATATGATATAAAATATGATATATTATTAAATTAGATTTGTAAAGTACAAAAGTTAAAGTATACATCAAGGTACATTTTGCTGGACTAGATTTAATAAAAAAACAAACAAAACAAAAAAACAATAGAGACATGATTAGCAGCTTTTCTATGTTGCGGTAATGAGAATGAGTTTTTTTTGGAGAGGGAAATGTGTTTAAATGTCTTAAATAATGTCACAATAATAAAAAAAAACACCTTAATTTTCTTTGCATAAAATATACTGTGTATTGTTTTTTTTTTTCTTCTTTTGATTTTGAACTGAAATATGACCTGGTCATTTGTTTCTGATATTCATCCAAGCACTTCTTTGGCAGCTTATTGATGAAGAAAACCAAGACTAGTGTAATAGTGGGCCAAGTTTGACATTGATTTGTTATGACAAGCGCGTTAATATTTAAATCATCAGTCTAGTAATAACCTGCATTTCTATTCTAAGATTTATTATAGATTAAAAGGTATGATAACCCGCTGCATATTTTTTCACCAGGTGAATTCAGCCCCTGTATTTGTTAATTACTCTTATAATATGCGTGAACTTTGAAGTGTAATGGGGTCACACCACTGACACTGTTAATAGATCAAGGTCTTTTCATTTAAAGCTCAAAGATTGGAGCGACTGAGGAAAGAACGACAGAACCAGATCAAGTGCAAAAACATCCAGTGGAAAGAGAGAAGCTCGTCTCAATCAGGTACAGTTAGCCATACTCAAAAGAGAAGTTTGCTTTCGTTTTCTGGTCTTTATTTCTTGTCCTCTGAATATTTTGTTCCTCTATCTTGATTTTGTTTTTTTTTGTAGCAGACGACTTGAGCTCACTTTTTGAAAAGAAGGACTTTAAGGACAGGCCCCGGAGCACAGGCAGTAAATCCACACTCTCGCTGCGGCTAGAACAGTGTCCTCAACAGCTCAACAACCCCTTCAACGAGTACTCCAAATTTGATGGCAAGGTGAGCGCACTTGTGTCTAGACTACGTACTTTTCCTCTAAAATTACATGCTAGATTATCTTTGAATACTGAGGTCTTTCAAAGTCAACATGAGATCAAAATGGACTTTCTTAATAAATGTCTCTGGTGGGGTGTGCACGATCCAAATTATTCTAATGAAATCAAATATAAGCTTCCATTTGCCTCCATTTGTGATATATAATATGGCTACTTAGTTACAATATATATACATTGTAGTTAAAGTTTTAGTAATTTTTTTTGTGTTTTTGACATTTTTTGTGTTTTTAGTATTCATTATTAATTTTTTTATATTAATAATGTCTATACAGTTTTTATTATTATTTTTATTTCTGTTTTAGTTATTTTTTGTGCAAGTTAAATTAAATGAAAATGAAAAAATTTTGCCTTGGAAACTAGCTGATTTTTTTTATATTTACATTTTTTTCATTTGTTTTTTAAAATTTTTTATAGATTATTATATATATTTTTTTATATGGTTATTGTTTCAGTTTTAGTTAACTATAATAACCCTAATCATTATTAATTGGTCATCATGCAGGGCTGAACCTTTCCTCTTTTGCATGATTACAAAAATTAACATGGTCAAGATATTACTTCCAAACTTAATTTTCAGACCTCACCTTTAACAGCCATTGTTGAGAAACCGCTGGTTTCACGCAGGTTTCTCTCCTGTCTCCTTGTGTTAGGATCAGCTCCAGGCTGTAACACCTTCGCAGAAAAGAGAAAGACTGCCGTTTAAATTTGTTCACAGGCTTGGAGATTTTAAGTGTAGTTTGTCATTGTGCATCACTTACAGCTTCCTTTATCACCTGTTCCCCCCTTTGGCTCTTTAGATTCATGTTTTTACATTCTGTTTTCTGTGATGTGAATTTGTCAGGAATGCAACAAGTCTTTTCCACTTCCAATAAAATCTTACAATACAACCCAGTTATTTTAATGTTGAGATATTAACAATATCCCTATTTATTTATTTATTTATTTACCATTGGTAATAGATATTTGTGATTCTGTTCATTTTTTATTTATTTTTATTATTTAATTTTTTAATCATCTAAGATGTATATTATAGTGTATATATACATATATATAAATATATAATTTCTGATTTTTTATTATTTTATTTTTTTTATTTTGTGTCTTTTTTGCTACTTGTAATGACAATTTAAGAGAAAACTAAATTATTTTGAGAATAAAGATCATTAATTAAGTCAGAACGTGAGACAAACCAGATTCGAACCTGCTCCTACTGCGTGTGCACCAAGGCTCGATATAAGGCATAATTTGACAATTTTCTTTTAATCTATTTTCCTACTTTTTGCTTTGAATTTTACAGTATCTTTTCAATTATCTTTTTCAGGGCCATGTTGGTACAACGGCAACCAAAAAAATTGACGTCTACCTCTCAATGCAGTCGACCCAAGAAAAGCTTCACCCCATGACGGTGGTTACGATGGCTAACGCTCGGGTCCACGATCTTATTGGGCTCATCTGCTGGCAGTACACCTGTGAGGGCCGCGAACCCAAGCTCACGTTAGTAGAAAAAAGCTTTTTACACATGCATCCTATATAAGAATTTGATATCTCCACATATTCCAGTGCTCGAAGTGTTAAAGTTATCCTCAGTGCATGGCTTGACTCTCCTAATTTGAAAAATTTAGCATAAGGAACTTGAGGGACACAGTGAAAATTTATGATTTTCTTTCCATTATAAAAAGAAACGAGGAGACATATAATTTTCTAAGTATTTGTGCTTCAAACTGTATTTATTTAATAATTATGTAACTATTTATATTTCATACATTTCAAAATATTTCAAAATATGTTATGCATACATTGTGTTATGCACAATTAAAATTGTAATATGTTTTAGATGGCTGTCAGAATGTACATTTTTCTCCCTAATCTTTACTCCCTAAATTTTTATTTAATTAAATCATTGCCTATTGAAGTTTAATAATCATACTATTATTATGGGTTAACTAAAACTAAAATAAAACACATTTTCATTACTTGAAAAAAATAGATGTTAACTAAAATGAAATATTAAAACGTAAACCTAATTTCAGCTAGTTTTATTTCAGCCAAAGCAACATTTCCTATTTTCAATTAGTTAAACTTGATGTACTAAAATAATTAAAACTAAAACTGAAATAAAACTAATAAAAAAACTATACCGACTTAAAGAAAAAAAAATTGCTAAAATTGAAATTAAAGCAGAAAATATATATATATTAAAAAAAAAACTAATTCAAAATATTACAAGAATTAAAGGGGTCATATGATGCGTTTTCAAGTTTTCCTTTCTCTTTGGAGTGTTACAAGCTCTTGGTGCATAAAGAAGATCTGTAAAGTTGCAAAGACTAAAGTCTCAAATCCAAAGAGATGTTCTTTATAAAAGTTAAGAGTCAGCCATGCCTACCTAAAACGCCTCGTTCTAACACGCCCCCACATGTCTACATCACTATGTGGGAAGATTTGCATAACGCCGCCCAAATGTTCACGCAAAGAAAAAAGGTGTAACTTTTATTCTCGCTGTAGTATTTTACTCTCGCTGTAGTATCCTTCCAAAAAAGGACGATATCCGCTTCATCGTGCCTAGAGCTGATCCGTGCTGGTCGCTGAGGAAATACATCAACTTCGCGCTGTGGATCGCCGGATCGGCTTTCACCGTGGATGAAGCGGAGTCCAGCCCGGGGTCGTCACATGTGGTTGCCGCAAGCCCGCCGGACGCTCCTTTGTCGAATCCGCCCGCCGCGCCGCGCCGTTCTCAGGCCCGCCCGCCTCCGCTCACTCAAGGCCGCGCGGTGTGTGACGCTGTGTTTCGTTGTGAAAGCGAAACTACTATGTTTGGCCTTCCAAAAGAGGACACGACTCGCCTATTGAAGTTTAATAATCATACTATTATTATGGGTTAACCAAAACTAAAATAAAACACATTTTCATTACTTGAAAAAAATAGATGTTAACTAAAATGAAATATTAAAACGTAAACTTAATTTATTTCAGCTAGTTTTATTTCAGCCAAAGCAACATTTCCTATTTTCAATTAGTTAAACTTGATGTACTAAAATAATTAAAACTAAAACTGAAATAAAACTAATAAAAAAACTATACCGACTTAAAGAAAAAAAAATTGCTAAAATTGAAATTAAAGCAGAAAATATATATAAAAAAAAAACTAATTCAAAATATTACAAGAATTAAAGGGGTCATATGATGCGTTTTCAAGTTTTCCTTTCTCTTTGGAGTGTTACAAGCTCTTGGTGCATAAAGAAGATCTGTAAAGTTGCAAAGACTAAAGTCTCAAATCCAAAGAGATGTTCTTTATAAAAGTTAAGAGTCAGCCACACCTACCTAAAACACCTCGTTCTAACACGCCCCCACATGTCTACATCACTATGTGGGAAGATTTGCATAACGCCGCCCAAATGTTCACGCAAAGAAAAAAGGTGTAACTTTTATTCTCGCTGTAGTATTTTACTCTCGCTGTAGTATCCTTCCAAAAAAGGACGATATCCGCTTCATCGTGCCTAGAGCTGATCCGTGCTGGTCGCTGAGGAAATACATCAACTTCGCACGGTGGATCGCCGACAACAATAATGTACAGTGACTGTTTCCTGATCCTGGTAGAGTAGACTACAATGCCAGCTGTTCTGACTCACAGACTGTAAGTACGTTTTTTATATATAAAGAATTTGCCACTCACGATTCAAACGCGAGTTTTAAGCAATGTAGAGTAGCGCTTGTTGTTTGTCATTTCTCCATAATTGCGATGCAATGCGTAAAAAGACAGTATAAGTCATTATAATCAGTAATTATGTCCCCACTGGATGCAACGAATGCCTCGTTTATAATGGGTTTTAATGCTTTTGTCTCGTCGCTCCGGCCAGACATGGCATCACAGTATGGTAAGGGGCGTAACATTTCCATCACATGCTTGAGGTATTCGACCAATCACAACGCACTGGATAGCTGGCCAATCAGAGCACACCTTGCTTTTCAGACCAATGAGCTTTGTAAAAATCGACGTGTTTCAGAAAGGCGGGGCATAGAGGAGAAACAATAATGTACAGTATGTGGAAAATAATGTGTTTTTTTAACCTTAAACCGCATAAACACATTTCATTGCACCAAATACACAAAATAATGTTCTTTTTAGCAACATCATATGACCCCTTTAAATTAACACTGCATTAAGCCATATAGCAATTCCCGATTTCCGGCTCCAAATTTAAGACCTCTTAAAATGATAAATAAGACTTTTGTTATTCCATTATTTTGAAAAATAAAATAAAAAAAGATTTTAAGGACACGTAGGAACCTACTTTTTATTCGCTCTTGTATCCTAAATACATTTTGTAGTTTGCACACATTTATTTTTAGTCGCAAATGCGAGTGAAATGCTCGCACCGTCGATCCCTGCTTAGTGGATACTTGTTTACGGTGCCATAAATAAATATGTTTATCAACCTGCTTGGAAAGTGCTGCTCTCCAAGTAATGATATTTCCCAGAGGCATTTATATTCCTTTCCCATCTACCTCTGCTGCTAATGCCAGTCTTGACCTTTCCCAGCAAAGGCAGGGATTCCCCTGGGTTTCTTTCTCATCTCCTTATTCAGTACGTCTCCAAGGTTTGCTGACCGAATAGCGCAGGAATTTTCTCCCTGGTACATGGTACAATATGAAGATTTATATTTCGGTCAGATTGAGGAGAGGGTGACCATTAAAATGGAGAGGAGACCAGAAAAAAAGCAAGATTCCCTTTTGGACAGTGTGGTGCCTCACACAGACAGTCTTGGTGGTTGATGTGAGACCTGATTGGCATATCAATTAGTCTTTTCCCCCTGGAGGAGGGTCAGGCTGTAGAGAGGAAGAGATACGGGACTTGTGTGGGGTTTAAATGAGTCGACTACCTCCGTACGGCTCTAGCCATTACTGGAGGCCGTCTGAAAGCTGCATTTGAGCAAGGATCAAGGTAAAGGGACGCCCCTCTTGAATTCAGAAAAGATTCTTTCAGGACGTTCAGATCGCTGTCAGGGCAAGCCAATCATTTCCCATCTCCCTCTCTCCTATGGTTCTGCCAATCCAGTTTTTGAGTATTTTATTAGAATGAACCCCTTTTACATCTGGTATTATCATCCAGACACATGTGCTTAATATAGGTGTAAATTGAGTCAGAAAAACACATGACTTGAATTATCGTAAGACACACACTGCAAGGTCTTCATGACAAACTGCCAGAATAAAGGTTTGGTTTTAGTTAAAGAAATGATAACAGGAATTATTATTATTGCATACTAAAATGTACTTCTTAAAGTAATAATTATCATTATAATAATAATTGTAAGGAAGAATATTTTCGTCCATGCTTTCATTTGTACAGTATACTATAGTCTACTGTATAGTAGGGCTGTCAAAATGACTGAAAAACTAAATTTGAATTTTCTACTTAAATATTTTCAAAATTCGAATTTAAAAGGCATAATTTCAGTTAGGGGGAAAAACGCTTTTGGCTTCTCTCCTGAGGCCACAAGAGGACGCATCGAGCAAAATATTATGCACGTTTCTTCAAAGCGTAATAAAATAATACGACTATCTTTGAAAAAAAAGTGCATAATGTTTAAAATAATGTTTATAAAACATATATAATTACTAAAGTTGCTTAAACAATTAGAAATAAAACTGCACCATGCATGTATGTATAGTTTAATACAAAGGACCGAAATCCAATCACAAAGAGTAAAAGGCATAATTTCAGTTTGGGGGAAAAACGCTTTTGGCTTCTCTCCTGAGGCCACAAGAGGACGCATCGAGCAAAATATTATGCACGTTTCTTCAAAGCGTAATAAAATAATACGACTATCTTTGAAAAAAAAGTGCATAATGTTTAAAATAATGTTTATAAAACATATATAATTACTAAAGTTGCTTAAACAATTAGAAATAAAACTGCACCATGCATGTATGTATAGTTTAATACAAAGGACCGAAATCCAATCACAAAGAGCAGGCTACTTTCTTCATTTAAAAACATGAAATACAGTGGGATGGGGATAAACCACCATAACGTCTTTAGACATTTTTTTTAAAAGTTGAACTTGCATTAATTTTACATGGCTTTCTAAACATGCCGCTCTTTGCGAGACGCGAGTGCAACGCTGATAGATGTCCCTCTAGAAAATGTGATAAATATGCGTTCTGAGTGAACGGCTTGGTTTCAGTTTTGATGTAAACAATATCTTCTCCACACTGATGCTCTCGTTTTCCGCAATATATGAATGAACAACATAGCAGCGCCGCATCTAGTGGGTTCAACTGGATAGGCTAACAAAAGCATTCAAATGCAATCAATGACACATTCATCGTCATCGCATCTCGTGCACCACTGATAAGGCTGCCTGACGGCTGACGCAGACCTTAAAAGAATGTGGATTTTTTTTTTTTTATTCGACGAATATTCGAAATTCGAATTTTGTTTTGACAGCCCTACTGTATAGTTTTGTTGTGCAGCACTTTATTTGACAAAAAAGTTTTGTTCTAAATTGTTTTCTTTTGATTACATTTGAAAAGATTTATTAAAGTGTCGTTTATGAATTCATTTCATTAGACAATTTTGATGGTAAATCATAGAACACACAATCCAGAAAAAAATAGGACAACTCAAACTGTCCTCAAATACAAATGAGGCAAATCAAAAAACTTCATGACAAACTGCCAAAATGAAAGTTCGATTTAATGTGAAGAAATTATTACAGCCATATATTACTATTGTACAGTGGAGTGTTTCTATGTTTTGTAGCTTGTAATGTAAATCAATGAGGTCTTCATAACAGTATAGCAGACTACTTGCTTAAAATGCATAGAAATAGATTTTGATCATGTTGGCAATTTAGAGGCCTTAGACATTTGCGTATCAAATATGGTAGGCTTTATAGGGATAAGAACCAGACAGAAGGTCTTTTGAGACAAGATATGTAATGATCTTAGATATTCAAAAGACCGCTGTTGTCTTGGATGGCCCAGAATTTGAAGGTGAAATGGAGAAGGAGTGCATGTTACTGAATCTACAAAAAAAGACAAGTTGTGGTGCTTGAGGTCCAGGACTTTCTCTCAGTCATTTGTCATCTCCTCAGGCTGCCCGAGCAGGATCAAGGGTCTGATTAACACTATGAGAGTTAGTCTTTACAGCTCAGGCCTGGATTTGGACAGAGTGTCAGAGCAAATTAAAGCGCCATCGTCCCAGTGCAAACACCAGCGCAGGCACTGTCCTCGAGGGATGAAAACTATATCATAAAGACAAAAGCTTAACATGTCTGCGGCTGCACTGAATGAAACATGGAATAGGCTGCTGTTAGTTTTGTATTTCTGATGGATGATATAAAACAAAGCTCTGGGCAAAAGTAATCTGGAATACGACCAGCTTATGCTATGTATAAAATGATATAAAAAAAGATTTAACCATGAAACCAATGAAGTTAACTCTTCCCAGTGCTTCTCTTTTGATTCATACTCATTCTGTGCCAGGCTGCATCCCAACAAGCCCTCAATGTTTTTGCCCCTCAATGAATAGCCCCTATTTAAATGCCCTGACTCATAAATTGTGTCTGGGTGCTTTTGTGTGATGTTTCTGTTGTTCTCGTCTAGGGTAGGGAGAGCGATGTTGGCCTTTATCACCAAACCAGAGTTTTAGAAAGAGTCCTTCAGAACCACTTTTCCACAGACAAACTAAATAAAAATGTTTTCTTATATATATATATAT
>NW_015505788.1:471874-485372 GCF_001515645.1 Sinocyclocheilus grahami
ATAAACAAGCCTGAACTACACCTTGACTCTTATTCTGTAATGTCTAATCTTTACTATTGCCAGCTGTTCATTCAAAAGATGAGGGAGAAATATTATGTACTCTTATAACAGTCTACAGCATATTACAATATAAACACCATGAAGTAAACACTGTCATAATTCATCAACACTAGATCATAAGCAATCACTTGCCATAAATGCTTGGTATTCATCGATTGTGAAATGCTCTGAAACTGTGAGTCTGAAGAGCATGTAATAGTGCCGTGTTTTTACTTTCAAAACATGCAGCTCTCATTTATTTCATTCAATCATACCCTTTTGAAGTGTAATAATCACATAATAACCACATTAGGCCGTATTGCGATCCCCGTTTGTGTAAAATGGCAATTAAGATGATTGTAACACCATTTAAGATATTTAAAACATTTTATAACCTTACATTTCATAAAACTTAATTTAAGGATCCGCAGGACTTTTTTATTCACACGTGCTCATAAATATCGTTTACAGTTTGTGCACATCTGTTTTTGTCACGGATGCGAGTGAAACGCTCTCGCTGTCAAACCTTTAAAATGCTTAGTTGCTTAAAAATAGAACAAGCTAATAGGAAAACAGGATTTTACCTTATTGAAATAGTAAACATACTTTCATTGACAACAGCACTCTTTGAGTTAGATATCTCTCTTATTTTTCTCCTTTCTTACCTCCACAGTGAAAACGTCAACACTTACTGCCTCCACATCGCTGAGGATGACGGGGAGGTGGACACAGATTTCCCTCCGCTGGACTCCAACGAGCCCATACACAAGTTTGGCTTCAGCACGCTGGCTCTGGTCGAGAAGTTTTCATCTCCTGGACTGGGGCCCAAACAGTCACTCTTTGTTCGAATGTAAGAAAGCCACTTAACTCTGATTTTATCTCCTCTAATTAATACTGCTGACTAGCGGTGTGCACAGATAGTCGAATATTCGATCTGTAATTATTATTTGAAAAATAAAACACTATTCAAATTTTACTACGTGTTGCTTTGCTGGCCGTAAATGCAGGGAATCCATGATAAATTCGAAGCACGCAAACTAAAAGTCAGTTATAACTAGTGCTGTCAAACGGTTAATCGCGATTAATCGCATGTAAAATAAAATATTTTGTTTACAGAATATATGTGTGCGTACTGTGTATATTTATGAAGTATATAAATACACAAACATGCATGTATATATTTCGAAGCACGCAAACTAAAAGTCAGTTATAACTAGTGCTGTCAAACGGTTAATCGCGATTAATCGCATGTAAAATAAAATATTTTGTTTACAGAATATATGTGTGCGTACTGTGTATATTTATGAAGTATATAAATACACAAACATGCATGTATATATTTAAGAAAAATATGTTATGTTTATATATTAAATATATTTATAAATAGGAATTATATGAATATACATATATGCATGTAAATACATGTAAATATTTTCAAAATATACATGCATGTGTGTGTATTTATATATACATAGTAAATATACACAGTACTCACATATATTGTGTAAACAAACTTATTTTGGATGCGATTAATCACGATTAATTGTTTGACAGCACTAGTTATAACTAAATGCACTTGGTGGCGCCGTGGAGCGAGTTAACAAGTTGATTGTTTTTGATCACAGAATGTCGTCGTATGCCTCGCGAAGTTTGGAATTACTTTGATAAACATTATCTTACTAAATGATCTTACAAAATGATCTTAAAAAATTGAATTACTTTTGATCAAATGAATCAGTGAAACTGAGTTATCATAATATCACCACCACAGTGAGAAATTACATGAAATCCAAACAGCTGTGGACTGAGGAAAGACCGTTGTACTGAGTGAGCCGAGAAGAGAGCTTTTCTGATAGCCAAATGATCTTGAGACATATGCTTCCTTTAAGTTTCCTCTAGGGCAGCGGTTCTCAATTCCAGTCCTCGCGTACCCCCGCTCTGCATGTTTTGCACGTCTCTCTTTGTTAACACACCTGATTCAGATCATCTCGTTAGAAGTGAGCTCCGTGCATGAACTGTGTTCGATTGGCATGGACCCTGCTCAGTGTCCATTGCTCCCTACTCCCTGAGCAGGGGAAATCCGTTGAAGTTTTCTTTCAAAGAAAGAAACGCCGTCATGTTGCTCAGAGACACAAAACAGAGCTGTGGCTGTATTCGGGATGATTTTTGTTGGTGAAATAGAGCAAAAACAAGCAATATGGTGTCTAAAACTTAAGTCTCTTAATTAACTTATTGTTTATTGAATTCAATGTCACATTTGTAATCATAGTAATTTTTGGAGAAAAACGGCACTCTTCGTGTGAAATTGAATAACAAAATGAAGTGGTATAAATATATACATTTTCTGTATATACATTTGTGATATATACATTTGTGATCATTCTAAATGCATTTTAATAGACTGAATCATGCAGTGAAAGTACGCACTCTAAATGCGCACACGCACTAGTCTAGACTTCACGTAATGTATGCGTGCGCTCTGTAGGGATGTTTTGAATGGTTTTTGCAAAACACTCGATAATGTCAAATCACACATCGTTAAAACAACAATTACGATATTATCGCAGACGATATATATCGCACACCCCTAAAACCTATATACCATTTTTGTTCAAAAGTTTGGGGTCAGTACAATTTTATTTTTGTAAGAAATTAGTATGCATTAAATTGATCAAAAGTGACAGTTAAAGACATTATATTGTTACGAAAGATTTCAGTTTCAAATAAATGCTTGAACCTGAGAATCCTGAAAAAATTTATTTTCACAAAAATATTAAGTTAACTGTTTTCAACATTGATAATAACCAGAAATGTTTCTTGAGCAGCAAATCAGCATATTAGAATGATTTCTGAAGGATCATGTGACACCGAAGACTGGAGTAATGATGATTTGCATCACAGAAATAAATTACATTTAAAATATAGTCAAATGGAAAACACTTATTTTACATTGTAATAATATTTCACAGTATTTCAGTTTTTACTGTACTTTTGATCAAATAAATGCATTCTTGGTGAGCAAAAGAGAATCTTTTAACAAATATAAAAACCTTACCTGTCCCATGCAAACTTTTGAACGGTAATGTATGCTTATACACAATTCCAAAGGGTAAGACAAACCACGTCTAACCACAAAGCTGTCACATTTCGAACCGTCATTAAATATTCAGCTTATTTTATTATTCACTAGAAGCCTAGAAGTTTGTTTTAGTGCACAGCCTGTCATAAGGTTCTTATGAGAATTATCTGAATGTTTTAACCCTTAAATGAATGAGGTTTAAATGCCTGTCTTAATCACTCAGTCCTTTAAGTTTGTTGGAGTTTTTTTTCTTTTCACCCACAGGCCTCTCCATCAAGCTCTTTTCTTTGTTTTGTGAGCTCTCAATCAGATTGTTTGTCTTCTGTACATATGGGCCGAAGTCTAATCAGCTGTTTGGTTAATGTGGCTAATAAAGCATTAGGAGACCCCCTATTAATTGGAAGTTGCTAATTGGATTTGAGCGGCACCCTGCCAGACTGTCCTGCCTTTGATGGGGAACCTTGGTTTTGGCTGTAATACTGAATTTAATATTGTGCAGTGAAGGTTCGGTTTGTTTGTGTACGTCACAGATGGTTTTATGTGATGTTTTCTTTTACTTGCTCAGGTTGTGTGACATTTGCGCCGATTAACAAATAATCATGGACATTTTTATTAGGAAATAATGAGATGTTTTGCAGATTGGAGAAATTTGTTTTCGCAGTCAGGTGAACTGTTCCTTCATCATTATATCAACTGTAAAAGCAACAAGTTACAGTACCGTTTTAAAGTTTGAGGTCAGTGCGACTAATAGAAATTAAGACTTTCATTCAGCAAGGATGCATTAAATTGATCAAAAGTGACAGTAAAGACCTTTATAATGTTACAAAAGATTTCTGTTTTTAATAAATACTGTTCTTTTGAAGTTTCTATTCTGAAAATATATATTATATTTTCCACAAAAATGCAACTGTTTTTAACAGTGATAATAATACTGTAAATGTTTCTTGAGCGGCAAATCGTTTTAGAGTGATTTCTGAAGGATCATGACACACTGAAGACTGGAGTAATGATGCTGAAAATTCTGCTTTGATCACAGGAATAAATTATATTATTAAATATATTAAAATAGAAAACAGTTATTTTGCATTGTAATAATATTTCACAACTGTTTTACTGTAGTTTTAATCTGTATCTTAATGAAACATAAGAAATAGTAGTAGTGTTCTTTTAGTATATTTAATATACTACTATATGTATTTATTAATATTTAGAATCACCGGTATTAATTAATTTATATATATATATAAATATATATAGATAAATATTTATGGAATTAAATAAGATTTGATCATATGAATGCAGCCTTGGTGAGCAAAAGAGACTTCCTTCAAAAACGTAAAAAATCTTTCAGACCCCAAACTTTTAATTTTTAACTCTTGATAGATTTTTTTATTTTTTTTGAAAAGTTTTTTTTGTGGCCAAGCTGCTTTGCACTTTTCATTGCATTTCACGTGTCTTTGTCTGTAGTTATTTGTTCTTTATTCATCAGCTTTCAGCCGTGGGCTGGTATTCGGAGCTCTCTGGGTCAGCTGCATGCTCCCTTCATGAGAGGACCACTGATGTGGCAGTGCAGGACCCTGGGCGAGAACTGAGCCAGTGCCTGGCCCTCAGTGGGCCCTCAGTGGGCCATCGGGGCCGGCGACCTCTTCTGCCGGAACCCTGGCCTGACGTGAAGCCTGTCAGAAGCCCTGGCCCGAGGCAGACGGCTCAGGACTGCTAAATGGAAGTGGACAAGCGAGTCCTCTGTCCAGAAAGTGTGTGCTCTCCGGTTTCTGTCCTCGGGTTGTTGTTCTGTTGATAAAGTCTATCGCAGTGATGCGTCCATGTGCTCAAAGTTTGACTCATGGACTGGCCCTCGGGCCCCATGTGTTGAGGATGTGCTCTGTTAAAGCAAGCCACCCACTTCTGAGTACAATACAGTCTTTCTGTGTGCAAGATTTTCTTCTGATACAATTGTATCCACTTACTGTTTTCACTGGTACCGCTATACTGTTATTCCAGAGTGATTCTCTTGAATCTCAGACTGCATCTGCAAAAAAAATATTGATTCCATTTGTATGCTCAAGTGGTACAGATCTGTTCAGTGAATCAACTGAATCAGCCTGAAGCAGTCACATGAGTCATAATTCTGTCATTGGTCTGAATCATGGAGTGAATCAGTCAGATGTAGGGTTGGGAACCGAACTCGGTACTTTTAAAGAAAAAGTTTTTAGGGCCCTATTGTTCAAAATTTTGAAATTGAGACTTTTGGACTTATTTTTTCACTGAAATAAATGTTTTTGAAATTACACAGAGAGTAAAGTACCGAAAAAAGGTACTGTTAGATACCATCAACCAAAATTCAGGTACCGATACCGGTACCCTACCGGTTAAAATGTGAACGGTACCCAACCCTAGTCAGATGACTAATTTCCTCACTGAATCTGCTCAGATGACTCATTTGCTTACTGAACCACAATTTATTATGTCTATTAATGAGTCTAGAACTGTAAATATTAGAATGATTTCTGAAGGATCATGTGACACTTAAAACTGGAGTAATAGCTGCTGAAAATTCAACTTTGCATCACAGGAATAAAATATTTTAAAACACATTCAAATAGAAAACAGCTATTTTAAATTGGAATAATATTTCACAATGCATTTTTATAGTATAGTTTATATGTTATAGACATAGTAGCATTTTGTTGGTGTTATTTTAGCAATGTTTTTTTAATTTTAATTTTGTCTTTAGATTTTGTTAATTTTATTTCAGTTTTAGTATTAGTAATTTTAGTACTTCAGCTGAATCATGGACTGAATCAGTCAGATGACTCATTTCCTCATTGAATCAGCTCAATTGACTCATTCGCTTACTGAACCACAGGTTATTATGTCTCTTAAAGAGTTGAGAACTATTACAATTTCATTTTAACAAAATATAAAAAAATTGAAAAGTTAATGAAGCTTAATTAATCTAATTAACTGAGTATTTGTTCAAAATCCAGTTGAAATCACTGGCTTACACATTATAATTTTAAGTGATAACTGTCATTGTTTATTATGATAAAATGGGATATTTTTAATCAAATCTTAATGAAACTTAAGACATAGTTGCATAGTATAATTAATATTCTACTATTTTTGTAATTTTATATTTTAATTTAGCTAGTAACTAGTTTTAAAGGGGTCATATGATGCAATTTAAATTTTTCCTTTCTCTTTGGAGTGTTACAAGCTCTTGGTGCATAGGCTTGGTTGAAAACTACATGTTTGAGAGAGGCGGGGCATAGAGGACCTACAATAATGTACAGTATTTGAAAAATAATGTGTTTTTTGACCATTAAAGCATGTCAACATATTCTGTTACACCAAATAATTATCTTTAAAATAGCATCATATGACCCATTTAATGATTTTTTAAAATGTCTTTAGTTTTTATTAATTTTATTTCAGTTTTAGTATTAGTAATTTTAGTACTCCAGCTGTAACTTAACACAAATTAGACATAGTTGACAACTAAGTAAAAAAAAAAAATATATATATATATAATTTATTTATTTATTTTTTCAATTAACGTAAATGTTTGTTAAAAACACTGCTTAGTAGAAAATAACTATCTTTTTCTTTTATGGCATTAAATAAGATTTGGTCATTTGAGGTTATGATTCCATAATACAATGATATATTACAATTATAATGGTATGATTACAGTATCAGTTAATGATATTTTTTTGATTCTTTGCAGCCACAAGCACAGATCTTATCCAGTAGTTTTATTTAGTTTCCTCAGGTTTAACTGGGAAAACATTAAAATCCTATTAAATTCTTCATGAAGATAATGATTTGATGCCTTATTAGTTCACATATTTGAATCTAATATGCCCAGCCCGTTGGTTCAGACTCGAAGCACAATCCTGAGGTCTAAGTTCCTGATCTCAGTGTTGATGCTCTTTAGACAGGAAGTTCACATCTAATGCAAACGTTAAAGATGTATTCATTATGACTGATGATTTGCCTTCCTCACACACAGAAACGCCGCTCATGGTTTCTCCCTGATCCCAGTGGACAGCCAGAAAGTCACCATGAAGGATATTCTGCAGAAGGCCCTCAAAAAGAGAAAGGGCTCCCAGAAAGGATCAGGTGAGACATCTCAAAGATTCACGTCTCACTTAATGTGAACAGATGGATGTGTTTTATATTCAAACTCAGATTCCTAATCCTATAATGTTGAATTATATATTTTGGTTGGCCTGCAATGTTATTTTAGTATTATTTATATACCATTATAATATTTATTCATATTTTGTATTGGCCTTTTTGTTGTTGTTGTTAATCATTTTAGTTTTCATTTTAAATCTAGTTTACGTTTTGGAATTTGTTTTAATTTTTTTTAATTTTTATTTGTTTTTAATATTGCTATTTAGCTTTCATTTATTTTTATTTCAGTTTTAGTCATTTTAATACTTCAACTTAATTCAGGTGGTTGTCAAGGCAACATTAAACTAATATTTATATTTCATTTTATTTTATATTTTTATATTATGTGTATATATTTATTATATAAAATATATATTTTCTATATAATTTATATAATATATTTTTATATTAAATTATATTTTTATATTTGTAATAGTTATATTTTTATAATATATTTTATAGATTTAGTATCTAAAATATATACATATTTTCTATATAATTTACATAACATAATTTAATATTATATGCATTATATTTTTTTAATAGTTTTAGTTAACAATAACAACTCTGGTGCTTTTGCATACATATTGGCATGATCAAATCTGTACTGTTTTTGGTGCAAGAAAACTTGACTAGTATTATAAGTGCACTTACTGGGAAAAAATAAAAGCTGGAAGAAGCATAGCAAATGGTGCCTGTGAATTGTCGTTTGAACTGGTTTTTGTGCGTGTAGTTTTCATCAAGTAAGTGAAGCTGTCAGCTGTGATTTGGCCGATAAACGTGGCAATGTGCCGTCCTAATTTGTCATCGCCGAATGGGGTGGAATCTGATAAGGACAGAGACTTTAATACAAAAAGTCACAGGTAACGGATCGCCCCTTTGACAGCCATGATGAGCCGGGGCAGTGCGAGATAAGAGGGGTGAGGAGAGGAGATTGAGCCGCAGACTGACTCACAGACGGAGAAGTGCACATAAAGAATGGAAAGCAATGGTGCGGGAACAAAAGTATATTAGAGAGAAAATGGATGAAACGCAGTGAAAATGATGGCGCGTGGAGAGCCACTGGAGCTTCATCTCTCCTGAATTTACCACGCACTGAGGTCACAGCCTGCAGCGAGAGAGGTTCGCTTTAGTAAGGGCGCTGTCAGTTTAAAGAGGATGTAGTCTTCGCTTCTGTCTTGTGTATCCACACAGCCTCATCGGTATGGATCACATACTCCTTCATCAACACCAAACTGACTAGTCTGTAGCAGCAGCTCTCAACCTTTGTGAATCCAAGACCCCCTGTTTTCTAAAATTATTTAATTTTTAAAAAATATTCTTTAAATTCATTTTCTTTATATTACATAAATTTGAATTATATTAAAATATTATTTAAATGAGTTATAGTTGAAATAATAGTACATATTTTTTATGTTTAATTATTTTTGTTATACTGTATATTAATTGTTCAAATTATTATATTTTTAGCACTTAATTGTTTTTATTCTTATAATAAATCATTTATTTTTCCAGGAATGTATTTTCAAATTTTTTTAATGTTTTGAATGTTTAGTAAGTGAATCATTTTATTATTTTTTATTAATTCATTATTTACATTATCTTTTAATTATATTATGTTATATTAAATTACAACAATTGTTTTTAATGTTTAATTTATATTAATTTTAATTATATACATTTCAGTTCAATTAAAATAATTTAATAATGATATATAATTTCCAGAATTCAAGATTTTTTTGTTTTTATGCTAAGTTCATTTTTAATTATTAAAATATTTGAATTATTATAATTATTTTAATGGCAAATTAATTGATTTATATATTATATTATATTGTATTGTATTGTTTTGTATTGTATTTCCAGAATTCAATTTCTACCTGATAAAACATTTTAGAACTTGACATATCTAAAAAAATAGAAAAAGTATACTCAAGATAAAAATTCCTATATATATATATATATTTATTATTATTTTTTTTTTTTATTATAATTTTTTTTTAAAGATTTTATTATTTTCTATGACTTTTCCAAATCTAGAAATCACACTTTTAAAATTAGTCTCATATATGGTTTTGTCATTGTTTTGGCTTTTGTCATATTTCCAATTTTTTTTTTAATGTTTGTAAAAATTATATATTTAAGCAATTTAAGCTATCTTGCAAAGTTCTTTGGTTTGATTTGTAGATGCTATTTTATAGTTTCCTTAACATGCTCTTTTAAAATGGTCAAGTCTCGAAATTTCAATGACTCTCCTCACATGACAACAACATGTGCTATTTTAGTACAGCTAATCTGTCTGTAGTCATTTTAAAGATAATCCATCACAATGACATTTGCCTTTCACTTAAAACAATTTAGCACTTTGAAATTCACAAATAGTCTAACGTGAGCCTGTTTTGGATTCTATTTTGGGTTGGAAACGCAGTCTGATGGCATCTCTTTCTGCAAAAAAACCATGCAAGTATTTGACAGCTTTTCTAGAAACAACAAAGATGGTGAGAATAAGAGAGAGAAAAAAATGCTCTGTCTCTGTGAGATCCATGTTTCTTTGTCTTTCAGAGGAATCAGAGGAATAGCCAACTCAGTCCTCTCAGTCTTTGGGGCAAACAAACCCAGTGTTTCTCTTTTTGGATTTGGGACATCTTAGATATGCCTCAGTTAAAAAAGAGAGAAATATCTGCTTGCCCTTAAAAGTACAACCACACTCAGTTATAATAGCATCTTTAGTTCCAGTGGTTTGAGAGTACTTGTGTTTGATGCACAGCCTCTTCAGAGACGGACTGATTTGACAGCAGCCCAGGAGAGCCCTCAGAGGGAATTTAATTAGAAATAAACCTAGAGAATTGCCCTGAGGGCAGTGAGCCATTGCACTGTCCCAGCCCAGTATCCCATCTTGCAGGTGATTGTTTCTCTTTTAGTCCAAGATGGTGTCTCAGAAGGCACTTTGAGTGGATGTGATGGGTAGTTGGTCCAGAAGAGAAACGTTAGATGGTGCGGACCGCGCTCTCATCTGCATTTAGATGAGTATTGATTGTTTATTTACCCGCTGGAGACAAGAGACCGATCCAGTCCTCTGTCCACTCTCTTCTGCAGCAGCCGTTCACTGTTTGGCCATTTTCTTTCTCTTTTGAGCAGTTCTTTTTCCATTAAATGTGAGTTTAATCCTTTTGGAACTGAACAAGGAACAGGAAACTAATGGACAACTTTTTTTCTTTTAAATAATCTGTTAAATTAAATATTTGATATTTGATGTGTGTGTGTAATATAACATTATAATTTAGTTTAATGTATTAGTTTTAGACAGTTTTTTTCCTAGATATAATAATACAAAAAATGCAATACATAAATTATAATAGAAGTTAAAATACTAAAACTTAAAATATAATTACATTTTAGAAATTAAAATATAATGAACACTTATAAACAACATAGATGTGTATGCACACATATTTTCATGCACGTAAAAACAATTAAATAGTATATATTTATTTTTAATTCAAAATGTAATTAAAATATAATTACAGCTTATTAGCAGATTAAATATTGTGCGTGTGTAATAATAC
Organism: Sinocyclocheilus grahami; assembly: GCF_001515645.1. Taxonomy (NCBI): domain Eukaryota; kingdom Metazoa; phylum Chordata; class Actinopteri; order Cypriniformes; family Cyprinidae; genus Sinocyclocheilus; species Sinocyclocheilus grahami. The sequence goes on from NW_015505788.1 coordinate 482,738, forward strand.
ATTATGAATTGCATTTGTTTAATGTATTATTTTTAGAACGTATTTAAATACAATACTAATAATTAGAAAATAGTAAATACATAAATTATAATATAATTAAAATGATAATAGTAATTACAATATAAATTAAAATATAATTAGCCCTGGCCTTATAAACATTGATTAAACACACACACACACACACACACACACACACACATATATATATATATATGTGTATATATATGTATGTGTATATATGTATATATGTATGTATATATATATGTATGTTTAAGATAGTACATTTGTTTTTGTTTCAAAATATAAATTCAAAGTATAATTACATATTAAAATCTAATTAAAGCATATTGACAGAGATTAAATATTATAAATATTTAAATAATACATATTTATGTATGTATTTATTGTTATTAATTTAATTTTGTGTTTATTTAATGTTTATTAGTTTTTACATTTTTTTAAGTTTAAATGTTTGTACTGATATTAAATAAAGTCTAATATTTTTGCTATAAAAAATGCTGCAGTTAAAAGGTTAGCAGTTAAACTGAGCGAATATATAATGGTAGGACGTGTGGACACTAGAAAGGGTGCGCACTGTAAAATACGACTAGTTTTATGTGCGGCTCGGGGTTTGTAAAGCTCGGTGGGTCTGTTGGGGGAGATAAGCGCGATTGAATGCCTCCTATGAGCCTTATCAGGGTAAATGTTGGTGACATTTGGGAGGCAGCGATGGCTGCGGTTTGGAGTCGGTGTGCCTGTGTGTGAACTACAGATGAGCTCAGACTGTGACTGTTATGCTTTATGAGCTTAGGGCGAATACATTGAGACATTATACAAAGATAAACGTTTTCAGCAGTTATGCTGTATTTGTGGGTATTCAGTATTAGCTGTTTTATTTAGTACTTGGCTTGATATTTTAATGACACACATGCACACAAAATGATTGGATTTGGAGCTCCACATGGTACGCCTGGCCTCCAGTTATTAAAGATTCATTATAAAACGGCTCTGAAATCTGATCACTGAAGTCTTTCATATATATACACACACCTGTGACTGCACATCAGTCGAATTCTATATAAATGAATTACCATATATTATCATTGCATATACATTACCGTTCAAAAGTTTGCGTGAGTAAGATTTTTTTTTATTTTTTTTTAGAAGAAATTAATACTTTAATACAGCAAGGACGCCTTAAATTAATCAGAAGTGACCGTAAAAACATTTATAATGTCAAATAAATGCTGTTGTTTTCTATTCATCAAAGAATCCTGAAAAAAAACGTATCACAGTTTCCACAAAAATATTGAGTTGGCTGTTTTCAACATTGATAATAATCAGAAATGTTTCTGGAGCAGCAAATCAGCATATATTATGATTTCTGAAGGATCGTGTGACACTGAAGACTGGAGTAATGATGCTGAAAATTCAACTTTGCATCACAGGAATAAATTACATTTTACAGTATATTCAAATAAAACAATATTTTAAATTGTAAAAATATTTCACAATATTACTGTTTTTACTGTACTTCAAATAAATCAAATAAATTCATCCTTGAAAACATTAAAAAACACACTGAAGACTTGAGTAATGATGCTGAAAATTCAGCTTTGTATGTATTATTTACTTAAAAATCATTAGCATTGTTAATTAATTAATTAATTAATTAATGTGTTTTTATTTTCAAATAGTTCAGTTATCGAGAACCGTGAAATTTTACTGGTATTGGTACCGACTACTGAAATTTTGGTACGTGATGACACTATTGAACCTTTAATCGTTACACCCTTAATCATTTGATTTTCACTATGAAATATGCACAAAAAAACACACACACACACACACAGTTGCATTTGTGGTTTACGGGGACTCTTCATAGGCGTAATGGTTTTTATACTGTACAAACTGTATATTCTATTGCTCTACACCAACCCTACCCCTAAACCTACCCCTAACAGATAAAACGCAGTTTTGTATATATTTTTTTTAAGCCTTTTGTTTTACGGGGACACAGAAAGTGTCCTCATAAACCATGTTTACATTGTAGTACCCATGTCATTATACACATTTGTGTCATAAACCATATACAGTGGGGCAAAAAAGTATTTAGTCAGCCACCAATTGTGCAAGTTCTCCCACTTAAAAAGATGAGAGAGGCCTGTACTTTTCATCATAGGTATACTTCAACTATGAGAGACAAAATGAGAAAAAAAAATCACAGAGCTGTCAAAGGACACCAGAAACAAAATTGTAGACCTGCACCAGGCTGGGAAGACTGAATCTGCAATAGGTAAGCAGCTTGGTGTGAAGAAATCAACTGTGGGAGCAATTATTAGAAAATGGAAGACATTCAAGACCACTGATAATCTCCCTCGATCTGGGGCTCCACGCAAGATCTCACCCCGTGGGGTCAAAATGATCACAAGAACTGTGAGCAAAAAAAAATCCCAGAACCACACGGGGGGACCTAGTGAATGACCTGCAGAGAGCTGGGACCAAAGTAACAAAGGCTACCATCAGTAACACACTGCGCCGCCAGGGACTCAAATCCTGCAGTGCCAGACGTCTCCCCCTGCTTAAGCCAGTACATGTCCAGGCCCGTCTAAAGTTTGCTAGAGAGCATTTGGAT
>NW_015505788.1:485543-491162 GCF_001515645.1 Sinocyclocheilus grahami
TTTTTAATAAGGCAACAACATATGATAGATACGATAGGACAAAACAAATACAGTGCAGCACGAACTGTTTTTATACAGTCAACCCTCAACGGTTTTATACAGTGGGGCAAAAAAGTATTTAGTCAGCCACCAATTGTGCAAGTTCTCCCACTTAAAAGGATGAGAGAGGCCTGTAATTTTCATCATAGGTATACCTCAGCTATGAGAGACAAAATGAGAAAAAAAGTCTAGAAAATCACATTGTAGGATTTTTAAAGAATTAATTGGTAAATTCCTCTGTAAAATAAGTATTTGGTCACCTACAAACAAGCAAGATTTCTGTCTCTCACAGACCTGTAACTTCTTCTTTAAGAGGCTCCTCTGTCCTCCACTGGTTACCTGTATTAATGGCATCTGTTTGAACTTGTTATCAGTATAAAAGACATCTGTCCACAACCTCAAACAGTCACACTCCAAACTCCACTATGGCCAAGACCAAAGAGCTGTCAAAGGACACCAGAAACAAAATTGTAGACCTGCACCAGGCTGGGAAGACTGAATCTGCAATAGGTTAGCAGCTTGGTGTGAAGAAATCAACTGTGGGAGCAATTATTAGAAAATGGAAGACATACAAGACTATTTATAATCTCCCTCGATCTGGGGCTCCATGCAAGATCTCACCCCGTGGGGTCAAAATTATCACAAGAACTGTGAGCAAAAATCCCAGAACCACACGGGGGGACCTAGTGAATGACCTGCAGAGAGCTGGGACCAAAGTAACAAAGGCTACCATCAGTAAGACACTGCGCCGCCAGGGACTCAAATCCTGCAGTGCCAGATGTGTCCCCCTGCTTAAGCCAGTACATGTCCAGGCCCGTCTGAAGTTTGCTGGAGAGCATTTGGATGATCCAGAAGAGGATTGTGAGAATGTCATATGGTCAGATGAAACCAAAATATAACTTTTTGGTAAAAACTCAACTTGTCGTGTTTGGAGGAGAAAGAATGCTGAGTTGCATCCAAAGAACACCATACCTACTGTGAAGCATGGGGGTGGAAACATCATGCTTTGGGGCTGTTTTTCTGCAAAGGGACCAGGACGACTGATCTGTGTAAACGAAAGAATGAATGGGGCCATGTATCGTGAGATTTTGAGTGATAACCTCCTTCCATCAGCAAGGGCATTGAAGATGAAACGTGGCTGGGTCTTTCAGCATGACAATGATCCCAAACACACCGCCCGGGCAACGAAGGAGTGGCTTCGTAAGAAGTATTTCAAGGTCCTGGAGTGGCCTAGCCAGTCTCTAGATCTCAACCCCATAGAAAATCTTTGGAGGGAGTTGAAAATCCGTGTTGCCCAGTGACAGCCCCAAAACATTACTGCTCTAGAGGAGATCTGCATGGAGGAATGGGCCAAAATACCAGCAACAGTGTGTGAAAACCTTGTGAAGACTTACAGAAAACGTTTGACCTCTGTCATTGCCAACAAAGGGTATATAACAAAGTATTGAGATGAAATTTTGTTATTGACCAAATACTTATTTTCCACCATAATTTGCAAATAAATTCTTTAAAAATCCTACAATGTGATTTTCTGGATTTTTTTCTCATTTTGTCTCTCATAGTTGAGGTATACCTATGATGAAAATTACAGGCCTCTCTCATCTTTTTAAGTGGGAGAACTTGCACAATTGGTGGCTGACTAAATACTTTTTTTCCCCACTGTATACCAGCACACACACACACACACACACACACACACACACACACATACACATTATGTAAATAAAATAAAATAAAATTAGAAAACAAAATAAAAATTGTAATATAATTAAAGCTTGATAACAGATTAAATGTAATTAAATATAACAGATGAAATGTATGTTTGTTATTTATTAATTTTTATTTATTGTTATTTACCCTCAATCGTTTGATTTTCATTATGAAATATGGTCTGGAATTTTAAGTCTTAAGTCATTTTATGGAATTTTTGAATTGGAAAATGTGTTGGAACTCTGACTGTAAATTATAATAATATTTCAGAGTATTATTGTTTTTAATATATTTTTGATCAAATAAATGCAGTTAATGCATGGTATTTCCTTATTTCTGAATTATTTAGAAATACAAAATGATTTAGACATTTATTTGCAGATAAACTGTAAATATGAAATATCATTTGATATGTGTCTTTTCAGTGCGAGGTGTGCTGTTACTTTACTAAGTGATCAGACTAACAGTTTTCACCTGACGCATGATAAAATGGATAAAAATAACCTCTTGGCTCATTGAGATCAGCGCAGGGTTGCAGGAAAGCTTGTGAAAGGGCAGATGGTGTGTTTCTGAATTAGTCACAGTTCGTCGGTGTCACATTTTCTCCCATAGATTCAGAGAGACGCTCTCTCCTGCTTCCATTCCTGCACGTCAGGCCCAGAACTGAAGTGTTGTATAGAATTGATACACTCGTTGACATCGCTTGTGTTCTGCTTTACCTCGCATTGTGCTGGAGGCTGTCTTGAACATATTTCTTCCTCCGTAGAGGTTGTAAGCTTTCGGAGACTCTGGTGACATTTTGCAAAACCATGGTATTTGCAAAAGGGTAAATATCGCCCTTAGTGTTTGCCCTATTTAGATTGGCAGCTTCTCTGTATTGGTTTTTTTCCTTCTTTTCTGGCGAAACAAATGAGGGAAAGACTTGATCCTGCCTCTTGCTTCTGACTAGAAATAAACAGCCATTTTTTAATTTTTTAATTTTTTTAATAGCCATCAATTGCCCCTGCAAGGCAATAGTTGTTGACTTATCTTTACAAACCTCTCCAAGTGAGAGAGAGAGGTTTGTGAAGATCGGTCAGAGTTAATTGGTCTTTAGGTCTTAGATGGGTAGATACCGTCTGATTGGACAATAAAAAGTCAAATTAGATTGTTTGCACTGAGCAATATTAATCATGCCAGATTATAAAAAACTGTAAATCCCAGCACATTATCTCTAACAGATTGTTTTTGAACTGCTCTGCTCAGCCTGAAGTCATTTATGATGGCTACCTTCTCTCATGACAGTATAAAACTCTTCAAAGTTTCAAAGTACATATGAGGTCAGTATAGTAGAGATGATTAATGTTATGAGAAAGAAAGAAAAAACAACACTACTGTTGGAAAATCATGGGTCTGTGAGATCTTGTAGTATTTTTGAAAAAAGTCTCTTCTGCTCACCAAGGCTGCATTTATTTAATCGAAAATACAGTAAAAACATGAATATTGTGAAATATCACAGTTTATAATAACTAAAATATGACGATAAGCTGAATTTTCAGCATCATTACTCCAGTCTTCAGTGCCACATGATCCTTCAGAAATCATTCTAATATGCTGCTCAAGAAACATTTCTTATCAATGTTGAAAACCGTTGTGCTGCTTCATATTTTCTGTGGAAACAGTGATGAATAGAAAGTTCAAAAGAACAGCATTTATTTAAAATGGAAATTATTTGTAACATTATAAATATTATTACTGTCACTTTCTTTAAAAATGAAACTGACCCTATACTTTTGAATGGTAATGTAGATATATTTATAAGTTATTATTGGTTATGCTGTCATGTAAACAAGAGTTTATTTGATTCAGTAAACTCAATAAAAGATTCAAAATGATTAAAAGAACCGGTACATAGGAGTCATTTGTTTGTGGACCCAACTAGATGGAAAGATATGTTGTCAATGTATTGTATTTTTATCTGTATTGTTTATTTATTTGTATGTAACATCAAGCATTTTTTAGAATCAAATTAATGATTCTTGCAATCGTTTTTCTTTAGAATGTCAAACTCTTAGGGCTCTTATAGGTGTGATTTGTGATTTGTAACATTATAAATATTATTACTGTCACTTTTGATCAATTTAATGCATCTTAGCTGAATAAAAGTGTTAATTTCTTTAAAAATGAAACTGACCCTATACTTTTGAATGGTAATGTAGATATATTTATAAGTTATTATTGGTTATGCTGTCATGTAAACAAGAGTTTATTTGATTCAGTAAACTCAAAAGATTCAAAATGATTAAAAGAACCGGTACATAGGAGTCATTTGTTTGTGGACCCAACTAGATGGAAAGATGTGTTGTCAATGTATTGTATTTTTATCTGTATTGTTTATTTATTTGTATGTAACATCAATCATTTTTTAGAATCAAATTAATGATTCTTGCAATCGTTTTTCTTTAGAATGTCAAACTCTTAGGGCTCTTATAGGTGTGATTTGTTTAGAGAATTTACATAATTTGATTGATAAAATACACATAGCAAACATGCATAAAGTTGTATGTGTGGTTTACTGATGTGTCTGCAACAAGTAAACACTTTAATGGTTTAATGGCATGAACTCATGATCTTTGAATATTATTATGCTTGTAATGATCTTTGTGCTCGACCAGTGCAGTGAAATGCATTTTGTAGATCATGTGCAACCACAGTCAAATAAACCGAATTCATAACAGCTCAAATAAAATGCTAAGAGTTTGTGTGATTTGTTTCAGGCCCCATGTATCGACTGGAGAAGCAAACCGAACCGAATGTGGCGGTGGATTTGGACAGTACGCTGGAGAGCCAGGGAACCATGGAGTTCTGCTTGGTCCGAGAAAACAGTGAGTTTTGAAGACATTTCTGATGCTCCTGCCGTTGCAGCACATGATCTTTGAACGTTTCACATTCATGGAAGCGTTTTTCCTTTTATTTAGATTGAATTAAATTGATGCACTTTATTGAGCATCATTAACAGCAACATTAAATGTAAAGTGCACAGATGCACACGTAACGCACACATCTGCTTCTTCATCCCGTCCCGTCTTCATCTGCAGGTTCTCGAGGCGAGGAGAGCTCAGAGGAGGACCCGCCTATAGACATCACTACGGTACAGGACATGTTGAGCAGCCACCACTACAAGTCCTTCAAGATCAGCATGATCCACAAGCTCCGCTTCACCACAGACGTGCAGCTAGGTACTGTTTCTAAATCACTATATTTTACATTGATGAAATATCTGGTATGGAACGACATTCCGGACAATTTTCAAAAGGAATTGCAAATTTTTTGCGAAAACAAAATGCAAACGGTAATGCAGGATTTGCAGTTGCATTTGGATTGTCACAATTTATGCGTCCACATATTGAAAACGCAATTGAAAATACAATTTGCTATTCTATTTGAAAATTGTCCGGAATATCGTTCCATAATCTGGCTCTACTTCTGCCAAAACACAGACCCGACATCCAGATCCGATACAAGAGTTCTCTTCAGATTCAGAGGGACAAAACAGAGTACTTTACTGTAGTGTTAGTAGTATGAAATAGTATAATATAGCATATATAAGCATATAATAATAGTATGTAATTGTATTGTATTATTATTCTAAACGTATGGTTTAGGAAAGTATGCTATTGTATACAATAATAACAAATAATACAATTACATAAAAATGCAAATAGAAAAACTATAAAATGTTAAATTCCTTCAATCATACATAGTAAATATTATTTTATTATTATATAGTATTAACAAAATATTATAGTTTAGTATTACATATGAATTACTATATATATATATATATATATATACACACACACACACACAGAGGTGAGAAAAAGTTTTTGC